>NW_026557815.1:0-61877 GCF_026930045.1 Uloborus diversus
CGTTTTACACACAGAAGATCCGTTTAAAACATTTCCAAGAAATTTGTTTTTATGTAAGCTGTAATTCGGAAACAGATGCTTCTATCTCAACTGAAATCCATTTCCGATGAATAAATTATTGGTCAATAATCGAAGATGGTGCGTGTTGATAGTTTATATATATATATATATATATATATATATATATATATATATATATATATATATATATATATATATATATATATATATATATATAAACTATCAACGTGGTGAATATCTAGTCATTGGAAACTTTGTTTGATGGGAAAAAAAAATACTAAACATAAGGAAGAATTTCCTTTGTCTTTTGTGGATTTGGCTTAAAATTTTTCGGCACTTTTCACACTCAGCTAATTATTTTTAACGAGTACAAGTTCGTGTTTTTGAAAAGCTTACAAAATCAGATGTATTATAGTTTTAAATGAAGAGTTAAAACTTCATTTATGGTATCTTGGATTTTTTTTTTATCTTGGTATTTTCTATACTAAAAAATGTAGTATATATAATTTTTTTAAAGATTAAATATAGATAATACGTTTTCGCACGTTTAAAGTTTTCAGAAAATTCCTTCAAATTTTTTCAGACTAATTTATCTGTTTAACCTTGAAAACGCATTTCAGGTATCGGTAGTTCTATATGAATTTTACTAAAATTAAACCCAGAAAAGCAGAGATTTAAAACTTAAATGCTTTAGATTTTTTATATTTCTTTAAAACTAAAGACGAGTTAAAACTCAGCTCAGCTTTTCTTCAAAGATTTCAAAAAATGTTACGAGTACTTTGTTTAGAAAATCTTTTGTTGTTCCATGCAAAAGGAGATTTAATATACCCCCTCTGAAATAGGGCGCACGAGCTTTTTCCGTAATCTGAGCAAGCTTTTCGTGTATGATTTCTGTGAATCGTCTTATATTGTACAATTTCCATCTACAAAACTATTTAAGATTTAATGCTGCCACTGCTCATAAGCTTTCGTGCATGAAAGATTATGCAGAATAATATCATCCCAGATTTTCCTTTTTAATCGAATCTATAGTTTTTTGAAAGGTTCAGATTTATAAATATTATTCTGAAATATTTTGTCATCCGATATTTCCTTAATGCCAAAAGTAAAAGATTATTTTCGTATTTTTTTTGTTGAAAATACTTTAATAGGTATGAGTTCGTTTTACATCAAATTTATTGGATATTATATTTTGGTTGAATTTTTCAATTATATTTAGGAAAACTGGGAATTAATGCTGATTTGTGTCAAACCTTTTAGTTTAAAAAATTTACATTTCTCAAAACAAATCGGAAAGAAATTCCTTTATTTTTGAAATTGGCGGTTTTATGGTAATGAGACAACCAAATAATAATTTTACGCTTCATACCACTGATAAGTCTTTTAATAATACCAAAATGAAATGATTATTTGACGACAAAATTGCAGCTTTTCCTGTGTTATTCGGCACATCTCCCTACTTACACGGTAAATACTCTGAAGCTGCCCTTACGCCAGAGCTAAGGCAGAACTACACGCAATGACACCAACTGCCCAGTTATGACCTCCACATACTAGTTTCGTCTTTGTTACGGGCTCATTTGTCTGGAATCCTCAATAACTGAGCCGGAGGTAGATGTCAATTATATTCTGGTATGCTAAATTTATTTTAGCTACCAGTTTGTTGAAACTCTCAGCTTCAATGAAATGGCATCTGTTTCCAACTCGGTTATTGACTATTCCTGACTGATGAGTCCATAACAAGGACGAAGTTGTAGTTTCTAAACGTCATAAACGGGACTGTTGGCATATTATGTGGTTAAATCTGTTTTTTCAAATGACAGCCGACAGGCCAACGTAGATCATTAAAGTTGGTTACGTACAGGCTTTTGTTAGAAAAATGGCAAAAAAATAAATTAGAAGTAATTTCCTTTTAAGTGTTGGTATCGGCAAAGTGGTATAATTTCAACAATTTCAAAATTATTAAAGTCTGATAGCAAAATAATTTTTTAATGGAAATTTCCAACTAACACTAATCGATCATAAATCCCGATTTTGTTAACATATACTCATTTGCGCATGGAGTAAAATATTACAAGAACTATAAATGAATATTACCTGATGTAAAACACAATAAAGAAAATAAGAGTTAGATTATAAGCATAAACATAATTATGGTAAAAACTAATAACATTTTAAATATTCGACTACATTCACTTAGTGAGAGAAATGTTAGTAAAATATCAGCATGCTAGTCATGAAGCGACATCGCCATTTTCAAAGCCACCCAGTGTAAAAGGGTCTTCGGCCCAACTTTTCTTTTAGTTTATTTTTTCAGTATTAAAATAACTACTTTTCTTTAAAACTTTTCCTATGTATTCGAACCTGGTTGATGATACCGGGTATTTGAGTACTTACGAAATATTATTAGTTTACAGTCAAAATACAATTCTTTTGCATTGAATCATATGTGTTTTTAAATCTATGTGAAAAATAGTTTTTGGTTCATTTATAAATACAGTAGAACCTCGTTTATCCGAGTTAATCCTTTTTTCCGGATTATCCGGATCATATTTGTCGCATTTAAAAAAAACTGTGTTCATATAGATAATTTTAAATTGAGCAAGAACATAACTATTAGTGCGCTGAACATTAGCTTTTTATTTTGATTATAAAATGAATTATAGTAGTTAACATACTCCTCTGTTGATGAACTGCAATAATGCCTTTGGATTATCATTCTTCATTCGAACCAGAAGACAGTGATCGAATTCTTTGTTAGGAACGTTAGGATTCTCCGGATTTTCGATCATGCGAATTGCCTTTGGTCCCAGTCATTTTTCATTTTTTTGCATTTTTAACCGACTTCAAAAAGGAGGCGGTAATCAGTTCATACCGTATGTATGTTTTTTTTTTTGTTTGTCCACTCACAGCGTCTCACCTAGTGAACCGATTTTGATGATTCTTTTTTTAATGGATAGGGGATGGCTCAACTTAGGTCCCATTACTTTATTTGACCATATTTGTTCCTTAGAAAAAAAGTTATGGGCAAAAAACAGTAAATTTCATGCAATTTCTCTATTAAATGATTAAATATGAAACCCATTGTTATAAAAGTTTGGTGCCATATAACAGAAACATTAATAGTAATTGTAATGATAATTTTGAATAAAGGCATCTCTGAAGCAAGCATCAAGTTTCTTTAGTGTCATTGCTCCATAGTGGGGGTAAACCTAACCTGGAAGCGAGGTGATGCAGTAATCAGGATCTGCCTAGCCTTCACAATACTATTAGGTTAGATTTACCTCAACTATACAGGATTGCATCACAAGCAACTTGTATGCTGTGCAATGCAAATTAGTTTGGGAAAACGTAATATTTAAGCGGTTCTAATTAAATTAACACACAAATGAATTCCAGAGAGGAACAAAGATAAATTTTTAGTGCCAATCGCTTAAAGTTTAAGCGATTGGCACCTAAGCGTGCTTATAGTTTTCTTTCTTTTTTTTTTTTAGTATGGAGCATTTTTATGAAAACAATATGGTGAAGTTTCGTGATGGTAACTTCTTACTTTTACTGAAATACCTACATTTACACTAAAAAGAATGAAATAAAAAAATTTTGAAAAAAAAAAAAATAGAACCGACTTCAAAATTGCTCTAAAAAGTGAAAAATAATTTTATTCTTTAAACACCATCAATAATACTTTTAAACATAATTTTTGAAGTTGGTGCAAAAACGATAGATAGGATCATTCTTAGCCATAACTCAACTACAACTATAAATTTAACCCAGGCCTAGTTTCTTCACTACCACAAACTAGAGCCGCTATATATATAGGGGCCTTACAACATACATTATGCATTGATGACAGCATATTTGAGCAACGATATAAATGTTTCATTCCAACTTTGGGTGATTTTCTGAAAAAAATATGAGCGGAGCATGGTTAAACTGGATTTTACTTTTTGTTTTTGCGCCAACTTCAAAAATTATGTTTAAAAGTATTATTGATGGTGTTTAAAGAATAAAATTATTTTTCACTTTTTAGAGCAATTTTGAAGTCGGTTCTATTTTTTTTCAAAATTTTTTGTCATCTATTGTACGTTATCTTTATTGTACAAGCTCGCTTATTTGGTCTCCGCTGAAAAAAAAAGGCGCGAAAAAAACGTCTAACTAACAGTTTCCGATTGTTAGTATTGAGTTCACCACACATTTCTTCAAATATCTCGAAAACTAATTTCTGCAGATACTGCCATTTACCTGCACACTGCAGTAATAAAATGAATTGATATTTGAAGAGAGACAAAAATGCACAATGAAATTTTTCTCATGGATGAATTCAAAGATAGTTTTTTATGTAAGAGTTGTACTGCCGTAGAAAGGTAAAGCGAAGTATCTGCAGAAATGAATTTTTGAGAAATTTGAAGAAACGTGTTTTGAATTACCCTACTAACAGTATGGAAAAGTTGAGACTTTTTTTTTTCGTGCTTTTTTTCAGCGTAAACCAAACAAGCAAGCTTGTACAATAAAGCTAGTAAAATAGATGACAAAAATGCAAAAAGATGAAAAACGAAAAATTTGCAGTTACTGCGCTTTACCTTCCCACGGCTTAGGGGATAACTTTTCAATTGAATAATTTTTTTAAGCATAATAAGCGAAGCTACTCGAAATGAGCAAAAAAGTTAAAGAAAACAAATCACCACAGTTAGCAACATCATTTCGGTACTTAATCAAAAGTTCATGTCCTGCGGTGCAGTGCGCAGATGATGCGTTTTCAGGGAGAGTTTTCAATAAGTTTAGCCCATTAACGTCCGACTTGATTTAAGCTTTCAGTTAAGTAAAATTCGTTTAAGTTTATTTTTACGTATCAAAAATCTAAATATGTGTATTAGCTAAGTATGAATTTTAATCTTGACAGAATTTGCGAAATATAAACATTGGAAAGCAATATCTTGAGATGAAGTAAAACAGTCCTACAAATGTGACTCCGAGAAGCGTAAGGAAATTCTTATTAAGTTCAATATAGCTTAAATAGTACATAAAATAGATAAGTAATGCCTAAATAATAACGTTACCAAAAGTATTCACGCTCCAAAATGTCTCAAATGTAAACAGAATGAGCGGTCTGTATTTCGTTTTGATTGAAAGTTCTGAAACTAACCAGTATTCAAAATTTTTACATTGTGCTTGAACATAAAATAATTACCTGCACTGTTAAAAAATCATTTGCTTAGAAATAAAAACATTTATCATCTCATTTTTTCCAAGCAGATTTGATTTAGAAATAGTTAATGTCAAATTTAAATTCAAGTAAGCAGACCATCTCAAAAATAACGCATGAGCAGAAAGGAAAGCGGGAGTTGAATTTCTCACTGCAGATTTCTCCTTGTTGTGAAAAATACTTTTAGTTCCCAGTTTAAAGATTAACTGGGTGTAATTATAAAGTGTATCGGCTTCAGTTCGATTACGGCCCGTCCAGGCTGTTTAAGCTCCCAAAGGGAACGAATAAGTCCATGGACTACTTAGCTTTGCAAGAATTACAGGCGAGCAAAATACCATACTCATGAATAGTACAACATGTGCTTATTTTTGAGACATTTGTATTCTCAAACCAATTCGTCATGTTTTCGAGGAACGTCTCAAAAAGAAACACATGTTGTACCATTCGTGAGTAGAGCGGTATTTCAAAAATGAGATCATGGTGAATCATTTTTTGAGAATAGGGTATATTTCAAAAGTAAGAACTCTTACTTTTCAGTTCTAAGCCAAATTGTTTCAGAGCCATTTTGAGTACGTGATGTTTTCAAAAATAAGCGATTTTGTCTCAATTCTAAGAAACCTGTTTTAACGATGTGAAAATCAACTTATATTGTGATTTTCAGATAGTAATTCTTTTATGATATTAAAATGTCTCAAATATGAACAGAATGGGCGGTATGTATTTTGTTTTGATCGGAAGCTTGGAAACTAACCAGTATTCAAAATCTAACTTACATTGTGCTTGAACATAAACGATTTACCTGAAAATCAACTTATATTGCGATTGTTCAAAATTTAACTTATAATTGTGCTTGGACATAAAGAATCACTTGAAATTAAAAGGTGTGAGAGCTAATTCTTTTTTTGTTATATTATCTGCTTAATATTGGTAATATTTCGCAAGTGAAATAAACAACATCCCGATCGTATACAATAACTCGACATACTAATGGAGATATGATCTCGTGCACTTTGGGATCCTTTTTATTTCAGGACAGATTTTATGGTAAAAATCTAAGAATTAAACTTTTACTAGTGTATATTTATTGGTATTTAAATCAATTGTTTTTCTTTTATCAGGTGCTATTCAACTAAAAAACTGGAAGCCCCTGACGTTCGATCAAATCACAGAATCCCCAGAAGCTACGGTGGGAGACATTCTTGGTGAATTATCCACGGTAGCAACTCTTCGGATACGATTATATAGGTGAATATTTCGTAGCAATCTTTACTTTTCTATTATATCCTTAGTTACTCTGGCAAGTATTCTGACTGAGCTAAGACAAAGTCACATGTTTTTATATTACGGTGCCACGTTGTGAATTTTTTAAGGCCTCTAACTTTCATCTTATTGGAATACGAATTATCCTTTAATCATTGGTTGTTATTAAAAAATGTATAATCTCGAAATTTCTTTCTGCACTATAGTGAGCGCCTTGTTTTTGTTTTAATACAGTTGTATATTTTCTATTTTAGAAAATTCTGAAATTTTATTACTATTACCCCCTTTTAAAACTGATTTTTTTTTTCGGATTGTAAATTTAAGAACGGTGACTGGTTTTAAAGCAACAGAAACATGAAATTTTCTATCGTGTAATAAAAACTGCCTGTTTAAAGTAATATGCACACATGTTAGAAAAAATAGTTTTGCTACATGTATGTATATAACATAATGTATTATATATGCTATCGGGAATTAGTAACTTTGGTGATATTAGAAGAAGATCAGTTAAATCGCTTACTAGTCAACAAAAAATAGTTATACTTTAAAAAATGGGCTTTGAAAATTTTATTCATACTTTCCAAAATTATATTCATGCTGGCTTTTTTTTTTTTTTTCGCTTTTTTATGTTATTCTTTTATTTTTTTATTCGTATATTTTTAAAAGATCAAATTGAATATGATTAGAGGAAATACTTCAGGTAATTGATACTTATTCGGGGTTCATAGTTAGAAATTTCGATTCCATAGTCCTATCAGGATTGCATTTGTTCTTCTTCCTTTAGAAAACTATAAATCATGAGGAAATTCCACTAGAAAGGTAATGAATGAATAAACAAGTTAAAATTATGAAAATTGTTTAGATGGTTCTCAAAATAACGGTCATTTATGCTTTAACCACAGATTTATATTTTTTAATGTGAATTTCCTATTAGAGTCATTTCACGGTATTTCGGAAAAATGTAGAGTAAGTAACATGACACTTTTTTTGCTATAACTATTTAAATTGCTGTTAGATTTGCAAATTATTGTAATTTGAGTTTGTGTGTTGATAGGACAAGCTCAAAATAAAATAATGTGCTAATCAAATAGTAAATTAAAAAGTTACGGCAAAAAAAGTCATGTTACGGACCCTACATACTGCGTCCAAACTACCGTGAAATGACCCATTAATTAAAAACTGTTATCCTAATTGTAATACCCCTACAAAAGTACTACCCTCCCTTTCCTGTTTTGTTTAGCGTTAAATTATCATATGTAGGGTCTTAAAAGACCCTACCTTTAAAACTACATTAGGTTCATATTTAAAATCTCAAAAAGAAGTTGCTTTTTTTTTTTTTTAATATTTCTGTTACTACTGGCTTAACTATCTAGAAATATGTATTTCGAAAAATATATTACATTTTCAGTGCAGTACGTAATCAAGGTTTTTCCTAATGAGCACTTTACTTATTAGTAAGAAAAAATTATGTATTTTCTTTGTGAAATCTGCAATGAGGTTATTCCTATATGATAAGGTTTACAGAGTAAAATATTTTTTTCCCTCTAAATGAGAAGTTAAGTCAATCGTTAATGCTCTGAGGGATTTGTTTCTGTCGTTCAGAGAATTATATTTAAAAAAAAATTAAATCAGAATAGCTGTTTAATACTCCTGTTCTTCAAACTTTTCCTAAGATTTAAAAATAAATAAATAATTTTTCATACAATGCAGAGTAGATGTATTTTAACTTATTCCGTTTTTCAGAATTTAGATGAGATTTCAGCCGACATTAATTTATTGTGCTTAACTGTGAGTGTAAAGTTATATAATTACTTTCATTAGTTACTTAGTTTAAGTTTTTACTTTACTAAGTATTCGTTTACTTTCATTAGTTCATTTTGTCAGTTAAATATTTCTCAATTCTATAGTGAAAAAAAATTAATCTCTAATGTTTTTTTAGGTATCTTAGAAACAACAGGTATTAATTTTAATAACCGTTTTGGATTAGGTCTTTTTTAATGTTAATGCAAAATAGTTGATTTAAGCTTTCTGAACAAAAATAAAGCTATTATTTGTTCAGATAATGCTAACTAATGAAAGGCATAAATTGTCTTGCGGTAAACCAACTTAGTTAGATGTAAAAACTGTCTTTTTTTTTGTATAGTAATATATATATTATTTATTTTTTTTTTTACTCAACTGGAAACAGCTAAACAATTGAAATAAACTAAAATGTTTTACAAAAAAAAAGTGGGAAGCTATTAAAAACACACACATAAATTGTCATTTAGACTTAACTAAAGGAGAAATCATATTAATATATAAAGTTGAAATTAAGTTTGAGACATGCTATTTTAAATATCTTTTTGGTTGTTTTTGTCTCAAAAGTGCACATTAGATAAAAATTAAAACCATCAGATTTTAGTATCTATAAATAAAACTGAAAATCAACGTTTTATTACATATTTAGATAAAAAATGGCAACCAACATGTAAATGCAATGTGAAGTAAAAAATGGAAACCAGCATCTATTCGTTTCGTTTATCTTGCGCAGTGTGCATAGGAATCTTTTAAATCAGTTTAAAAAACATTACGACTATGAATATAACATCTAGTTTTACCGAAGTATTAACAACATTTAATGAATGATTGTTTAACTAAGCGAATGCGTTCCAATTGGCGAACTTATTTTCAAATTCACTGAATATGCGATAAAATTTACTTTTTTAGATGCGCTTGAAAGTAAAACAATTCATTTTTTAATTCAAAATGTGTAAATTAATTTCGGCAAATAAACGAAATATTTTTTTCTAGAATTTGAAAAGCCCAAGTATATTTTCCGTTTTCAAGTAATTACATTTATTTTGCGATAGTTATGTTTAGCTAAAATTAATAAGTGAAATTAAAACTAAAAAACTTACCAAAAATAGCGAATTCAAACTTTCAAAAATGTTAGCAAAAAGAACGGAATAAAGATATCCCATAAAAAAATATTTAAAAAACGATACAGTGGAATTCAAGTTTTTTTTTTTTTTTTATCTGATCTCGTCTTTATTATTGCGAAGAAACTTACATTCACCGGCGAAATAAAAACGCAATAATAAAAACTAATCATATAAATAAAAAACGAGAATAGGAGATTTGAAATTAATTTCATACAAACAACTAATTATTATTGAATTTTAAATATTGTGACCCACGGTCGTCTAATTAACCTGAGTAAAAAAATAAACCCACTGCTGAGAAAGATGCTTAAAAAATACTACTCCGGATGCTTCGCTTATCATTGATACTGGAAAAAATACCAAAATTGAAAATGCTGCTAATTTTTTATCCATTGCAATCATACACGTAACGGAATTTCTTGTCTACGTCGAGCTCCCGATAGCTGGCATTCGTTTTTTAATTGAAAGTCAAAAGTTTTTTTTCCTTCACTGCTCTGTTTTTTATGATTTAATTTTTTCTCATGATGTTGATAGTCTCTTGTACTTCATTAAGAGCCAAAACTAAGATCGAGTAAGAAATCGCTTTTTTTTTACTTTCGTTTTATTTGATATTTTCATTGTTATTATGTAGTATCTTCTTTGCTTTTCTATTCCCTGGTTGACTATGTTTTTCTCGGCTGGTGAGAAAACTGTATCCTCGACTACTTTTTATAACTTTGATTTTTTTTTACCGCCGACTTTTCCACGTAAAAAGCCTTTTTACGTTAATCATTACTTACATTATTTTTCAGTTTCCAATAGCAAAAGTTAGTGGTAGCTATTAGGAAGGGATTTTTTTTTCTTCTTCCTTTCCTCATCTAGGGTGGAAAATGAAGGTGGGATGGAATATATGCCGCTTTAAAGTAAATTTAATTGGGGAATATATTTAATAAAGAATTCTCTTTTTAGAAGAGGGGGGGGGGAGCAAAAAATTCATAAGCTAAGAAAAGTGCTTCAGCGAATTCGCTCCATAGCGGCGAGCAGAAAATCTTGTGCGTTTTTCTAATAACTTTTGCTGCTTGGCTTAGGTGAAAATATTACTCGATACTCTGTATTATCTTTCTCAAATTAATTAGAGATTAAGCGCTGCCTGCCTGGAAGATTTTTTTTTTCCTTCTTACGGGGACTTCCTCCCCTGCCTCTTGGACTTTTTCAATTTAAATGCCAGTGAAGACGCTGACGAAAAAGTATTTGATGTAATTGTGATTTTTACGAACAATGGCTATTTGCCTACTTTCTTATAATTGCTAATGAGAAAGAAGGAAATAATGGAAATGGGCGTTAGAAAGTCCTCCGGTATTTAAAAACCTCGCCTCCTGGACTATGCAAAAATGCGGAAACATGGGCTAGAAAACGGATAGTGCGGTTTACAATATTTTTCGTTATCTCAAGTGGAAAAAAAAATTGCGTATCAAGTTTTTATACTTGATTTTTCTGCATGTTTTATGTCTGAAGATGCATAGGATGAACTGTTTGGATGTATATTTGTTCGTTACAATTGAGACTAAGTGTTAACTTCGTAGTCGAAAAGTGTAGTATGCTTTGACTTGGTAGTATTAATCCAAACTACGTTTAGTTTTCAAAATTATTTCTTGTATGCAAATATTTTTCCTAAATTGCAATTTTATGCGTTTATTTAAAATGCATTTTGAACGGTAGGTGAGTTGGGCGAAATAGGACAATTGCGTTTATGACGAAATAAATGTGCAAAATTATTTCTTGCTTGTTCAGTAGATGTAGTAGCTTTTGACACTTGTTTGATTCTAAACTATAGTGCCTAGAAAGAGTAGTGTGCCGATCGACGGACAAAAAGTGAGGTCAGATCTGCGGAAAATGCAGATGGCGCTGCGCCCAGGGAGAACGC
This sequence comes from Uloborus diversus, assembly GCF_026930045.1. NCBI lineage: Eukaryota > Metazoa > Arthropoda > Arachnida > Araneae > Uloboridae > Uloborus > Uloborus diversus. The sequence continues at coordinate 11,312 of NW_026557815.1, forward strand.
TATGTTTCTCAATCAGGCTCGTTTTAAATGGGCGATTACATGCTAATTTCGCTGCTTAAAAGCCCCGTTTTTCGGATCGAATTTTTTTCAATGTAAAAGATAGATTCTCGAACAAGTTCTGTATGTGCCAGGGGTGTTAATTTATTTTTCGAAGTCGCACTAACATTACATGGCTCCTTTTTAATGGATGTAGTACACTATACGCTTTTAAAGCAATTTTTTTGAAAATAATTTATTAAAATTTTAGCAAGCACTAGTTTGTTTGTAATAACGGTTTCGTGTTTTACTCTATTTCGTCAGATATTTCATTACAGCAATCGGCGTGACCTTTCATCGTTCCTGGAAAGAAAAAAGGAAACTGGATAGTAAAATTTGTCAAAGGAAGATTTTTGAAGAACTGCGTGTCTCTTTTTTCCTAATTAAAAACTGCTTCTAAATTATTTTAGCGAATTAAAATATCATTTGCTAAAATATGCAATCTAAATTTTAAAAATTGATATAAAATAAAGAAGTTAGTAAATTTAGAATTACGATTTAAACGGAAAAGAAGAATAGTTTAGAAGTTGTTTTTAAAGGATTTTGGCTCATTATGAGGCTTATTAATTCTTTAATATGGCTTATTAATTTAATTTGGCTTATTAATTTAATTTTACTTTGGCTTAATTATTCTAATTATTTTACTAAAGCGGGGGGGGGGGGGGGTACGGCTCTGTTTATGCCATTCACGATTTAAAAAAAAGTGCTTTAAAATGATTAAAGTCTCATTTTTTGGGGGGATAACATTTCTGAGGGGTGGGGTGCTTCGTAAAATTTAGGGATGGGGATGGGTTGCGCGTTCACTCCGGGGGGATGGGGGGCACCCAAAGCGAAACCATCTGCAATTTTCAAAATCTATCGGCCATCTCGGAAAGTAAATGTCCCAGTAATTAATTTTAATAACAGCAGCTGAAGCTAAAACATGGAAGCCAAGGTGGGGGAGGGGGGTGCAGATTAAACCATCAAAACTTTTAGAGGTGTTTAAAAACTATTTAAGTGTCATTGAGGATTTTTTTTTTTGGGTGCGGTGGGCTTCGTAAAATGTGGGGGGAGGGGCACACTAAAGCTAAATCTGCGTATTTAAATCTGCAATAAGAAAAGCTATCGGGCATCTCGATAAAACCAGCGATTCGACCAGTTTACCCTTAGCTGCGCAGGGGTGCCGAGGAAGGGGGGGGGGTTATGGCGCAGACTACATTTTTGAAATTTTTAGAAGAAATCAAAGAGTTCCATTTATTAAGTTTTTCCTCGTCTTCGGGAACTTTGAAAAGCGAAAAGTTTTCTTTGCATGATGTGTGGCCACTTTTGCACGCTGGTATAAAAACAAGGTGTAGCTTTTTTTCTCTTAATAATCGACTTTGTTGTATCCATTAAAATATTTTAAAACTCTTTCATAATTTTTTTACGAAATACGGAAAAACAACATTAACGCATAACCGAATTATATAACTAAATCCCGCATCAAACTAATGTAAACTCCGTCAAAAGTGGCGTGCTTCCTAACCGCACTGCCCTCTTGCGGATTGCCGAAAGTTCGTCTTCAAGCAAGTTCGTTCTTCGCGGGGAAAAATAGCGGCGGTCGGCACACGACTCTTTCTAGGCACTATATATTCTAAACTACTAGATTTACTACACAAGCAAGAAATAATTTTTTTTTTTTTTTCGGCATAAATCCAGTTCTCCATTCGTCTCGCCATCCTATTCCTCTTAACTCTTCCCTATGCGTTAGAAGCAATGCATTGATTTTACTTGACACTTGTTTGCTTTTGTTAAATTTGACAATCGTTGCGTCCTTTTTGCTCTATTTTTTAATTTATTTCTTATCTTAAGAGTCGAATCGTTGGCAATTAATTTGATTAAAATTGGGATTTGGTTATATATATACAATCATTGTATTATTTATTCTGCTTTCTGTCTTAATAGTAAAATTATTAACTCTTGATTTGATTGAAATTCACTTGGCAAAATCGCTAGCTTATATTTGTCATAAATCTCCATTTCCGCTCATTAAACTCCAATGTCTTTTTTTAATTTCAAAACACAAGCAATTTCCATTGTAATTAGTATCATTTTTTAAACATTTCTTTTCAACTTGCTGTCCTCAACTAAACAGCAAGCAAGTCACGCAGTGTTTTTCATAACCTGAAAAGTAATAAAATGCATATAACGCACTGCTGTGCATGCAAGTCGGACCATTTATGAAAATATTAAGGTTTAATGTAGTTGTTATAACAAATACTTTTCTCCCTGTTTCTTTCATTTTTAAACCTTTCATTGTAGCGAAGTTAGCTTGGTTAGCTGCTGGCTTTTAGCTTTGGTACTAAACTCAAGAAAATTTTAAATATGAGATAATAGCTCAGTCAGTGTTGACAGAATTAGTCATTTTTGGATAGCTAATATTCCTTCTTAGCTGTATTGTCCAAATAAAAGTTTTAAATATTCAAGTTCAAATGTAAGCTCTGAGAACATGAAAAAACGAGTTTAAGGCACTAAATTTAGCGCTCTTTTAAAATATGCTGCTCTGACATTTTTTTTTGAAAGCGTTATATTTGTGGTGACTTAAACTGTTTTTTGCGTTGTCATTAATTTTATCACGCAAAATAATAACATCCAATGTTTTTCTAATCGCTCTTAAATTTTCACTGTTAATATTTTTTTAATAAATAACTCACTGTTAGTTAAACCTATATTCTGATGTGCGAAATAAGAAAACATAAAATGGAAACCTTGTCGTTGTGATGGTGATAATTTTCTATCTTATTTTCTGGTTTTATAAACTGAATATAACATCAAAACTGTGTTATTTTTATGGAAATGTAAATGTTTCAACTATGTTTTCTTGATTTCTGAATATAAGACATCGATGATGATTGCACCAAAACTTTATATATTTATACATTCATTTTTGAATATGAATGCTAAAAACTTTGTCCATTAAAGTCAAGTCAATTATTTTAGATCCGAATCTTCCCAATCAGATGTCCTTAAAGGTGTGTTCTTTTAATTTTAACTTGATGATTTATTTCGAATAGTATTATGGTATTCATTTCTTCTAATCGTTTTGTATGCTACTTGTTCATAACTGTAAGGAATTTTTTTTATGAGTCTATCAAGGAATTCTCTCATTCTTGCTTGTAGGACAAAAATTAATAAATTAATTTTATGAATATCACTAATATTCTCGGAAGTTTAATAATTTCAAATACAGTTGGAAACGTTGTTGGAAAAAGTCTTATCCAAAGTACCAAAATTTTGAAACAAATAGTTCACCTAACTCATTAACTATTATTTGAGAAATTTATGCGAAATTTCTATTACCTACTTTGCTGCAGATTTTTTTTTTCATTGTTAAGTTATTTATTTTTAATTAATTATCCACTCACAGAAACAAAACACATATGAAATGCAAAAAAAAAAATGCACAGCGACGTACAATTTGTAGCTTTTTCCTTTATTTTCTGTTTTTCTTTACAAAATGTGTTTTAGTATGAGGAAAATTTCTGTGAGAGGACTTTTAATGATGACTTTAGATATCAAGTAACTGTAAAATTAAGAACAAAGTGTTTTGAAGTTGTTTGGGCTACAGTAAAAATGAATTAATGAATTTAATTATCTGCAAGTAGCATTCAACGGTTATGTTACTTTAATTCAAATATAGTGCTGAGGACAATCCAAGATTTCTTTCCAAGTAAGTTTTATTTCTAACTGCTTTACTCTGGATCAGTGTTTCTCAGAAGAAAAAAAAAGAAAAAAAGAACTCGGTCTTTGATTTAAATGTGTAGTTTCATTCCTAAATATGTAAAGATTATTACGCTGCAGAGTATTTGAGTAAAAACCTCTTGATTCTGTAACATCAGTTCACGCTGTAATCAAATCAAGCCAAATCATGTATTAAATTAGCACAAAAAAAAAAAAAAAATTAGGAGTTAAGCACCTGTGTCATTTTTTGACTTATAGAACATACAATGTACACCCATGTAGTGTTTGCTTGTACATTTTATGAGTTACAGCTCACTATTACTTTATATTGTGTTTTTAAACTTGACCTGATATCAACACATAAGTTTCACTCTTGCTCATTGTAATTTGGACGTACCTACACCAATTCATCCCAACTGGGCTCTGCGCTGCATCATGAATTTGACATGATCTCCACACTATAAGGTTTTTTTATTTTTCATTTATTATTTTTTTTACCCTTGTCGTAAATGTTCTGTACAAAATTTACAACATGGCTCTCTTTCCATATAGTTTCAGACAAAGAAAGCAGTAAATCTCACTAACACACATAGAAATTGAAAATGTTCATTTTTTTCTCTCTCTCTCATCTAACTTAAAATTTTAATTGGTTATGTTAGTTACGAAATAAATATGTTATCGGTACCCCAATCAATGTTTTTTTTTATTCCCCCCCCCCCCCCCCCCAAATTATCCGCTTTTGAGCTAGCAGTTAGGAAATCATTTGGGCTAAAAAAAACCTAAGATTCATTTAACATTAATGTAGTTTTAAAGCGTCCGGATAATTGATAATTGCCTTTCCTACGAGGGCAGGGCTTGTTGGTATGATATGGGCAAAAAGTTTACTTATGGTTTGAAAGGGATGTTACCAGTTAGACGTTTGAGAAACACTGTTCCAGACAAAAAGACATCTGGTCGATGGGTTGATTTGGATCTAAAAACTTGCATCAAAACTTGGCCCGCGCGTTGTTTTCCTTTCCCTTCTTTTTGTTTGTCTTGGCACTTTTCTTAGGTATTTGAATGTATAGCGAATCACATTTCATGTTGAGTGATGTTTGGATTTTTTGGTTTATTTACGCAGTCGGCCGAAGCAACACGGTGCCAATGACGTTAAAGAAAAATTGTTACAAGTTCTCTTGGCCCAATCACAGAACTTATTGATCAGTTCCGGTTGCCCCATCGACCAGGTGAGTGTGAGTGTCAGGTTTTTCTCTCAATTAGTTCTCTTGCATCTCTTAGATTGTATATGCAACGTAAAATGTCCATGGGGTACCAATGAAGACGCCATAATGGTCCTCGTTACCTTGATAAAGGCTCTCATGCACATTATGCGTTGCGTGGAAGTGAACAATTATCACTAATAAAGGTGAGTCCCATTCTTTATCATCAAACCAGCTCTTGAAGAGTTTGGACTCAAAGGATCGGGCTTAGTCGGTTCCCTAGAACCCCCTAATCAAAAATCTTGCACATAGAAAGAAATTTGATCGTACAAAATATGTACAATTGCGTTTCTTTGGTAAGTAGTACAATTTAACACCATTGCTATCTGCTTCAACATGAAATTGATCAATGGAGTGTTTTTTTTATCGACTTAAAACTCCAACAATGATTTTAGACGGCTAATAAATGTACACTTATCATTTCCTTATTTGTTTGTCCCCTTTTGCTTATGTCTTGGAACTAACTTTTATTTTTACACCAAAATTTTTCTCCCATGGCGTTTTCATTTTGTTTTCAATAATTTCAGGTGTTAATTTTCAAATTGTACCTTTTTTTCGCGACATTTTCATAAGAACTGAGAAGGAAAATGTTTTCCCCGTAATTGTAGTTGTTTCCTTCTAAAAAAAATATATATTGATTTAGCCGTTCTATATAAACCATGTGGGGGTTTTTAGGAAACTTCACGCTAAGCTCCGGGTAAGTTCAGATGCTAATTATTAAAAATATTGTTTATTACAGTATTTATAGTGTGCAATTATTTGTACTGTTTTATATTTCTCGGATACATTTTATCATCTTTGAAATGTTCTCACCCGTGAAAATAATCAAAACAATATATTGCTTCTTATAACATTTTCGAGCTTCTCTTTAACTACTAGATGGTGAATAAGTTTTAGTGGCACTTTGCGCGACTTCCGAAATCCAAGAACATCAAGTTAGAAGTTCATATTTTCATCAGGTAAAAGAAATGAAGAAAGACTATATGAAGTACAACTATACAGTATACATTTTCCTACAACTTCTTTATTTTGCGTGCATACTGATTTGTAATTGATGTAAATATATGCTAGAATTTAGAAAAAATATAATTTCAAATTTATAGCTTTTCCAATGGGTTACCATTTTTAAGAAAATATGCTAAAATTTTATAACGTTAATATTTTATTTTTCTACCTGCTGAATTAAATTTTTTGCAGTTTTAAAAGTTCATTGTGTTTCTATTTAGCAATTATGATTTTCTTTGTTAATTTATCACTTCAGAATAGGTTTAAAAAAATGAAAGAAAAAAACACTTGATTGGAATCAGGTGTTTGAACTACCTTTTACGCTACCTCATTACTAAATATATAAACATGTAAAATTTTCTAACTACGTTTTAAATAACTGCGCAGTACTATCTAAGAGTTCCCGATTTATTTATTGTCAACGTCCCTTATGTTAAATATCTATTTTTATTCCAGGGAAAAAACTTCAGACACAAGCAATTTTACCGTTCTTTCTTACATTCGAAAAACGAGCTAATTCGTTCATTCATCAATTATACCACTGCTGTCAAAAATGTCTTATATATATGTATATATATATATATATATATATAATATATATATATATATATATATATATAAACTAAGGATTAAATCAGATTCATAAGGCAATTATTTAAAAGTCATGAGAAATGGTTTTAAAAAAATGGTTTCCAGATAATTTTTAACGTATTTTTCCACATATGCTTAATTGTAAACTTTGATGGGCGCTTTTGATCTGTTACATCTAATAGCTACTTGCAATTATCCATAAATGTGTGTATATGTTTTAAATAGTGTCAAATCTTAAAAATGGAATCATCTGTTAGATTTTTAGTGTGATATTTTCCCTATAGAGTCAAGTAGTTGGTGTTAAATCTTTTCCTGCCTATCCCTATTGCTCTATTTTGCTAAATCAAATGTATGGGCAAACATGTGTATCCTTCAATATTTCGTTACACTTTGATGTGGCTGTGACCACCTACCCTCCATTATTAGGAACATCATTCTTAATTAATATTATTTTTTAAGGGTATAAACGCGAAGGAACATTAACGTATCCTGTTACATTATGATTTGTAATTTCAGGTAGTTTATGAACGGCCGAAAGATATCGAAAAGTAATTTAAAGTTATTTTATGTATGTATTTATACATATAGTTATAATTGCTAAGAGAAAAGTTTTTTTTTTTTTTTTTTTTGTGCGCGTTAAATAGGTAGCTCGTAAAGAGAGCATCAATTTTTGACGATGAAACGAAAGTGCAACTCTTCTCTAAGTGATACAAAGACGAAATTTCTGTCGACTCACACTTTCTTGATAGAAGTGATCCTTGTTTCAATATAAATTCCAGACACAGAAGAAGTCGCATTCTTATTCGGAACTTAAAGTAAAAAGGATCATTAAAAAAAGTACCCCCATGTTCCGCATTCAGCATTTTTGCAGGATTCGCATCCAGCATTTTCATTTATTATCTGTGCGCATTCTTCTTTAGCAAAGTTTTTATTTTGTACTTTTTGTCCACCAGGTAGCAACGACAAGAGTTGAAGTAGCTGCTGCGGATCCCCAATCCTCTTAATGATTTCCTTTTTTCGCAGCGCACGCGTGCGGGGGCATTAGTTTGCGTAGTGCACGCATGCATACACTTGGAAGGCCCACCCCTGTGGAAAAAGTTTTTCTTTAATCTATTGAAATTCCTCCCCCGACGAGTGTGGGCCTTGAAGTTTTTTCTCTTCGCTCCATCCCTCCGCTCATGTGCCCAGTGTTGTGAGAAATGAGCTCAGTGCTCAGGCCCTGTGAAATCCGGCGCGTGTTCCCAGTGCCCGGACCGTCGATAAGCCACGGTCCGGGATCTGATTGTTGATGTTGGGATTACCGGGTGCCGCCAGTGCATCATGAACGAGGATTAAGTCCCCCTCTCTGGGAGTTTGAGAAAAAGAAGACTTCTTCTCCGAGACTTGATATGCATGAGTGGGCCCGATGCACCTATTGGCAAGTGTGCACTAATCACAAAGAATTAGACTGTTGTGCGGGAGTGATTGCTTGCTATGATTTGTCAGCAACTTGCTCCGCAGCTGACTAAGCCTTTCAAAGCGCGTCTTACGGACTTTTTCTCCACTTTCTTTGCTGCCTATTTCGGGGAGACGACGGAAAAAAAAACTGTGTACTTAACTTCTTTCACATAAATTACTGTCATAACGCATAAAGCCGTTGTCGCGAAGAAAGTCGAGAATTGTTCAGCACAGAGAAACTTTTCTTTCTCAGTAATGTTCTCGCCTAGTAATTGTTTGTAACGCAACTCTGCACTCGTCCTAGAGACGCGCCCTTGTCTTTTCCCGCTATAGATTTATAGAAAGTGTCACGAAGCATACTGCTCCAGAGATAAAATATTTTACACTCGTTGCGCTTCGCAGAACGCAACTCGTCCAAAGCTTATTTACTCCCTACTGTACTAGGACTTGCTTTTTTCTTAAGCTCCTAGTTATTTCGGAGGAAAAAGATTCTCTTTTCTTCCACTCTTTGCTCCCAGAATGCAAGCTTTTTAACTGCATCAACTGAATGAAACTTAATTTCGACGATATTACGCTATCTTGAGCATGTCTGTGCATACTCCAGCTTCCTACAGATGTTGATCGAAACAAACTCTTTATTTAAAGATTTCGAAAATATTTTGATTTCTAGAATTTTCTCTCTCATCGGGTGCTAGGAATTTAATCCGAAGGGAAAAAAGGGGCATCACCTAGACCACCTAAGCTAAAGAATAAATTGGTGACTCTGACGGTAACGATCGTAATGTGCTGAAGCGCTTTATACGATTCAAACTAAATTCTGGTCTTTAATCAACGCAAATGGGTTTTTCAATTTTTTTTGTTAGCTTTTATTAGACGCAATCGCTCTAAGGAGAAAGAATTTGCAGATGCTTCTTTTTTCATCATACCTGAATAAGTTTCTTAGTTTACTGAAGTTCTGTCTTAGTTTTAAGCTTCTGTGCGAGATATTTTTGACATATAAACTGGTTATAATTAAATTACTCTATTAAAGTGTTTTTTCAACAGAAGTTTTTATAACAGTTTTCATTAAATTAAAAAAATATATATATATTTTAATATGTTTTGTAGGTTATGTTTGAAAATTAAAAATGGGACCTATTGTAAGAAATAAGCAAAGTATTTGTTGCACAACATTTTTTTTCATGAAATAAATTAATGAATTACAGAGAAGACGGTAATAATAAAGCTTCAATAGCAATTGCTTTATCATATTTTTTTATCAAGTTGTTTCTTCTTGCGTTAATGTTTTTTTTTCCTTTCATTATTTGTTTACATTAGTAAATTCTGATGTGAACATACATTTCTTTAAAATTTTAACACATGAGTGGAAAAGGAAAGGAATTTTGAAAAAAAAAATGGAATTTCTCTGGACCATGGTTTTCTCTAGTTGTATTCTTTGAAAGTTAAAATTTTTCAAAAACTTAGAATTGTTTTCTTCTTGCAACAGCGGCAAAGTACTCTATAATACTTGACGAAAAGTCTTACATTTCAGCTCAGTATAAAAATATTGCATAGTTTTTAACCATAGTTTTTAAACTTCGGTTGCATAGTTTAGAAATTTACATTGCTTAATTTGGCTGTTGTTGTTTACAAATGACAGCTTTTCAATACGAACAAGAAACATAAAATCAAATAAATTTGGGCACTTGATTCCATCGTTTACTTCTACCGCACAAAGAGAATGAAGATACAAGACTTATTTCCACTTTAGTGCGCAATGAAATATTTTTTCTTTCTATTAAAAAATTTAAGTTTTTCAACCATTGTGTCTTGATTGTATTACTGATCTGTAAAATATCATACATATTGTTTAATATTTTTAATTGCAAACGAGACATTTGAAGCATTAAGAATTTGCGTTTCAACGCATTTTTATTCTGGCTTTTTCTTTTCTTATTATTTGCATGTTTAAATGTAGGCGAACGTGGGGAAAAGTGAAATAGTTAAGAACCTAGTTGTTTTTTCAAAATGAACACTTTGGGAATTTTGTACTGAAAATTACGATACATAATGATCAAACAATATATTTTACAACAAAACTTGCATTGAAACATTCTTTTTGGCAGTAAGTTTATGCCTCAAAAAAAAGTGAACATTTTTCATCTTTTTTTTCATGGGACAAAGTGAAAAATGATTTTTTTCCCCCTAATGAAATGTTTTCTATACCATCATTAAAGAAATTGTTTATCAAATAAACGGGTTAATAAATGTATGAATAAATAAATGAAAAGAAAGTGAAAGAATAGACGAAAATAAATAAATAAGTGAATAAAATAGTGAATTAAAAATAAGTGAATGAATGAATAAATGAAGGAAATTTTAAATGAAGGAATGTAAATGAATTAATAAATAAATGAAAAGAAAATGAAAGAATAGACGAAAATAAATAAATGAGTGAATAAAATAGCGAATTAAAAATAAGTGAATGAATGAATAAATGAAGGAAATTTTGAATGAAGGAATGTAAATGAATTAATAAATAAATGAATGCATGAGTGATTTGGTAAAAGACTGAATAACTCAATGATATGTACTATTTCACTTTTCCCCGCATGGATATGCCCAATTGTACAAAGCATTTACAATACAAAGAAGCTTAATATTTAGCAAATAAATACTGCACTGAATATTAGAAGATCTCAATTAATATTTCAAATGTTAATAACGAGATCTATTATTTAATACCAAAAATGTGTTTTGTCTTTCGACAAAATATTACACTATGCGTATCAACTTTTGAAAATTGCTGTATTATCATACTCTTTGATTTTCAGAGGGATTTTTTTCTTGATTGGAAAAGATTACATGTGTTACTACATAGTTAAAGCATTACTAGATAGGTTGCGCGAAAAGCAGAGTAAATATTTCACCATTTCACTTTGCTCCACATTCCCTTACGTTTGCACATTTTTTTTTTCTCATCTTTCATAACGAAGCTTGCAACAGTTTCTTTGAAATCAAAACATGGATCTGAGATCTTAGTTTGTCTCCTGGTTATTTTCAATTCATTTTTGTTAAAACCTTTCCCAACTCTTTTTCATGATTCAAATAGTACCTCTCTGTTCTGTTCTTGTTCATTCTAACTTCAAATTTTCTTTTTCTCTCTCCCTCCCCCTCCCCGCTTAAAATGTTGTCTATTTTGTATGCATGGTTTTTTCCTCTCTTCTTGATTTTACCTTTAAATTACTACTTCTGCTAGCGTTGTTACTTTAAGAAATGTGAAGCCCGTACGGTTTATTGAATGAAGGAGTTAAATAATTCCTGAAAGGAAAAGGGTTTGAAAATGTGTGAGATCAATATTTCGTGTTATTATAAATGTCTCAATTGAAGGAAGAAACGAAAGTAATGAGAAATTTTTAGCTTTTTAGACGATCCTTCATGAGCATGATCACTTGCACAAACGCCAAATATTTGATGAAATAAAATTTATTATTAGTCGTAGCATCAAGTCTTTAGTTATAATAATAAATAAAAACCTTTCAAAATGCTTCTGGCACCATTCCTGCTGATTCTTTTGTAAAATGTCCCCTGAATCCAAATCTGACAACCGTCCCCCCCCTCTCCCCCCCCCCCCTTTTTAGAGATAACATAATCCTATTTTTTCGATTTTTGAGTTTCATACCCATCATTTTGATTTAGAGGCGAAGGTAGCGTTATTTTAACCATGAAAATTCTTCTGAAAAGGGGCTAGAGAGGTGAAAAGTCCAAAATCATGAACATTTGAGGCAGTGAGAAGCAAACGGATATAAGTGGACTTTTTTAAGTTTTGAGTAAAATGATTTTAAATATAACGTCTTAGGTAGGCTTTCATTGTTTTTTTTTTTTTTTTACAAATCATGCTGTATAGCAGCAAGTACCAGGACTACTTGTAATATCTCTTGCCCAAAGACAGAGGAGAGGTTCCTCTACTTTTTGTACTGGTTATCTCGAAATTTTTAATTTTGTCACTTACATCCCTTTGCTTCTCACTTCCACATTTGTAGTATGAGGGGACATTTTGGCGGTATTCCCCCCAAATTACTTTTTAAAAAAAATATCAAAATGGATTTTTTTTCGATGCGTTTGTTTTTCAATTTTTTCACTCATTTTTCGGTGTAAAACCAGAGTATCGGCCTCGTTTCTATGAGTCCCATATCCGAAAAAATTTCACGTTGTACATTGCATGCCGCATACTAGTCACATGTTCAGTAAAGAAACTTCCCGTATTTATATTTATTCAAGTTCTATTCACAGATGAGATATAATTAAAATTAAAAAATCAAATTAAGTATGCTTATAGTATTAATGTATATTTATCTGTCTGGAGACGCAGTGCCTCCATTATTTATCACTTTTTTATGTATTAGTTTAGTGCAAAACTTGGAGGCTTTTTTACTTTGTATGCCAAACAATTTTGATTATTCATCTAAAAAATAAAGTCTATAGCCTTCACCTATCATGCATTTTATATTTTCTTGATCATGTTATTGGTCAGTGCAAAAGAGCTGCTTTTTTTTAATTCCCATATCCGTTTTTTTTTTTTTTTTTTTTCACTTTACCTTTCTTTCTTTTTTTTTTCTACAAAAGTTTCTAAAGTCTAAAATGTAAATTATGAAAATTAGTGCTTATTTAATTTTAAAAAAAAGGAACTTTTGTTAAAACCATGATATTTTACAAATGTTATGAGCGAGCTTACATTCCACTAAATATAACACAGCAAATTAAATACAGACATTTCATTTGTATTACAAACGTTACAGATTATGTTTATTTTTAAATTTAGTACCGGACACAAACTCTTTGAACAAATGCTTCATAGAAAATATTTAAAGATTTTCTCTAAAATTGACGCTTTTTTTTTTTCACATGCAGATTTGATAAGATATTTGGTTTATTTAATGTTTCTATTTTCGTAGAAAAACCAGATTTATTTAGTTACGCATTGGAGGAAAAAATTTCTGAAGATTGTTAAAAATGTCAATTATTTTTATTATTATTATTATTATTATTATTATTTTGGTTTGTTGAACTGTGCTAGTTTATCCGGAGAAAAAAATTGTTTTTCTTTTGTAATGATCTGGAGACAATAGCGGATGGAGTTATTGCTATTTATTTGTTTTAGTATTCAGCCTTACGAATTTTGTAAACTAAAATAATAAAAATTAAAAAACCAACTGCTTTTTAAAAAGACAGAAGCCAACACGAAAAGTAAGAAATTCGGAGCAGCTTTACTCTCTGAACTCTTTGTTATTTTGTACTTCATAGGATATATGACCCATGTCAATAGTGACTGACAACTGTGATAACTCTGGCTTTGCATGTCGTGAAACGATGATAATATACATTCGTCTAACAAAAATACTTCACCCCCATTTATCAATTACGAGAAAATATTATCAGCACTAAACTGTCTTTCACTTGAAAAATTATCACTGTGTAATATTTTTATCCCCGGTGAATTACATTGTTATAATTTGTACTCATTTATTCTTTAGTTAACTCATTTGTCAAGTGCCCTAAAATAAATTCTAAAATTATTTAGTTTGTAGATAAAATATTGATTTTTTTACAAGTTAAAAGAGCGTCACATCGTCCTTAAAACCCTACACTTATTGGTATTTAAACATTTTAAATTTTGAGAACAATTTTGAGTGAAATTTAAAGTTTTCATTAATAAACATTTTTTGCACATGGATTCAATAATATTATTCGTTTTATTTTGTTGGAAATCAAGTGTGTGAGGAAACAGTTTATTCCTGTAATTATTTTCACACATTTTTTCTGCTCATGTAGCTATTTGTTCTTAAAATTCATAAGTGACTCACGTTAGGATCATTCATATCGTAGATGTATCTGAAATCAGTTATTTCGTTGAATTTCTGATAACGTTAATCGTATTTAGTACGGTTAGTCAAACAAGTTTTCTCGCTATTTTGTTTATCTTGCTTCCGAGTTTTGTCAGCTTCCTATCCTGCTGTGCAGATTTTTCGGAAACTCGGAAGGATGTGAGATGTGTTTATAGTTCCGAAAACTCTGGATATCCATTTTACGGTTATACTGGCTTCAAAGTGAAAGCAATAAAAATCCTATCGCTCAGGGTTACGCATGCGCACAGTGTATAGTGCAAATATGAAATAACGCGAGCATTGCGCAATCGCAGAATTAGGTAGACGGGATTTCTTTGTCGATCCCTGTTTAGTGTCAACTTTATTAGCACTACATCTGGTAAAATTGAAACTGGTATAATATATTTAATTCAAATGCTTTTTTTTTTTTTTTAGTTATTTAATCGTCATTTTATTTAAACTTAATATCGATGATCTGCATCAAAACATTTTTATTTCTTGAAATTAAAAAATATATATATCTTCGCAATGATCCATTTACATATTATGAAAATTCTTAAAACTTCCTTTTCGGACGGGAATTGTCCGTTGAGAGAGGTGATCGCTTTATGAGAGCTCCTCGAAAATGAGAAACATCGTTAAACGTGGCATTGAGACTTAACAAAATAAACTATTATTTAAGCAGAACACTTTATGGAAGCCAAAGTTTTCAATAGCAGGCTGTTTACCTGGCAGTAAATATCTTGTAGAAGGATGAAAAAACTGCCGGAATTACTTGAAGTCGGATTTTTGAAACCATATTTGAATCATTAACAATAACACACATTCAATTATCAATCATTTCAGTAATAATAAGCAACAGAAAACATTTTTTTTACAGGAAATGGTTGTTTTAATGGGGAATTGTTCAAAATTGATCGCTTCTGGAGGACAATTAGGGCTGATATATGAGGGGGGAAGGGATTCTCTTTCATGGAATTTTGATCGTTTCATTAGGTGATCGTTTTAGAGAGGGCTGTTAGCAGAAGATTTATTCTAGTTGAGTTAAAATGTCAGTCCTCCTAACTTCAGTCGACTGACTGAGACGGTTTTGCTGTGTAATATGTAATTAAGTGATTTTCTCGAAAATTTATCACAATGCAAACTTAACAATCGATATTCATTTCTCACTCGCCTCAAGAAATTTATTCAAAAAGGAGCATAAATGAGAGCGACATATAAATGAAATTAAACTTTATTTTAGAACAAATTGAGCTAAAACTTAATTAATATCAGAAGAAATGCAGAAATAATAGGCCTTTAACTTCGATGAATTAATATTCAGGCTAAAATCAATGGTAAGAGAAGAAAAGAAAAATAATGTAATATCTGTATATGATATACGTACTTCAGCATCTTTAAATATTTTAAAAGTTAAGATTGGATAATTTACTTTTCCACATCATTCAAAATAACCTTTTCCATTCTCTTTCAAATGTTCCTGCGTCAAAGAACGCAGGGTAAAACTTCCGAGTTTTGAGTACCTTTTGTTTTCGTTGCTTACACCTGAGATGTTTAAGAAAAAAAATAATATAACTAAGCGAATATTGAAAATCAGGATTCTGGGATTAGAATCATTAACTCAAAAGTTTAAAAGAAAAATTTTAGGTATGAATTTTAATTTTGAAAAAAAAAAAAAAAAAATGTAAAAAGGTTGGTTTACAGGGGATGCCACATATTATGGGGTACCACAAAATAACATTAGAAAACAAGTCTGAACATTTTATAAATCAATTACAGTAAAGCATCGTTTATATGTCGTTCAAGGGACTGGAGTGAAACGACGCCGACGTATAAATGAAAAGTTATTTTTATTTTTGCAAGTTTAACCCCAGCAATGCAATTTTATTCAAGTATAACATTTTTAAGGTTCTAAAGTTTTTAAACAGGTAGCAAAATATTTTGTAGTTCTGTACTAAAAATTTATTATTTATTTTTTTTTAGTGTCCTGTTCTTAAATTTTATGCCAATACAGTGGTCGCCGCTTATATAAATCACGTTTGATCTAAACATTTTGTTTCCATAAAGCGGCTGATTCAATAAAGCGACTGACTCAGTGAAGCTGGAACTGATTTTGTTTTTGACAATTCGATTCATTTAAGCGGTTGATTCAATTAACCATTGATTCAATTAACCGGCTTCCACTGTATAAAGTTAAAAACCTGAATCAATTTCATTATCAGCTCCTTATGAACGAAATTGCTCAATCTCTCAATTTTTAAAAATCTGTTTTTAGTACTTTTTTTTTTTAAATCTTTGTCGCCATGCTCTTTTTTATTTAAATTCACAATTATTAACAAATAATTTGAATAGTGAAAACGATCAAAGTATATATTAGTTTTGAGTTTTTCTAGTGGAATAACTTCGTACTGTTAAAAATAATTTAACTTATTTTAATCATATTTGATTGATTTTTTATGTTATAACTAATAATTTTATCAAATGAAATATTTTATCCATAACCCCTTTATATCCATTTCGCTTTCGGTTGCCCTATATACATTTCTTTATTTCTTTCTCTCTCTAAGAACGAAGCCGTCCATTTTTAAAATCAACGAGTTATAGAAAATTAAATTTGCAATACCGTTGCTAACTAATGCACATTTAACTTCGCCTGATATCAGTAGTAAAAAAAAATCAGAGTTCAAACAGCGAATTTTTTTATTGCATTTTTATTTCCCCTAGTATATAAAACAATTTTCCATTATAATTTCTTCATTTAAAATTATATTTGATTAAAATTTTACTGTATCATGAAATGAAAAATAACGAAGCAAGAAGGAAAACTTAACATCGATTGGAAACTGCATGATTAAATGCATATTTCCCATGGGAGCAAACAAAAATAACATTCATGGGAACTACGCGTGTCTTGAATTCTTATTTTTTGAAAAAAAAAAAAAACGGAGTTATTTTTTTTTTGTAAATAAATTTCAAATAAATTTATTCTACTGTTAACTTGATTCATTTTTAAATATGATGTAATTTTTTTACATTAATCAGATTTCAAAGATTCTCGATCATATTCTAAGGTTTTATTAAAATTTATTATTATTTAGCGCAACATATATTTTTTATGTTTTAGTGTCTTTAACTGTGAAAAACTTCAATATTAGCAGCCACAGATGTAAATTGTTGAATGATACAGAACTTTGTTAAGCATCCTACAATCAAAACTAGGTTTTTTAAGTGAATGATCTTGCTTGTGTGTTTAAAGTATTTTTTTTCTTTTCTAATTTGAGTAAAACTGTTTTCTAACTTGACATTTGATTGATAAATATTTTTCTTCAATGTCATCAAGAGTATAGGGGAGGGTGGCCCAAAGCGGGTAGGTTTTCGAAGAACAATCGAAAGTTGTAGTTTTTGAATTTTTATCACAACAATTTCGGTTTTATTTTCTAGCAGGGTTCTTGAACTTCAACACAAAAAGTGATTTTTGTATTATTTCAAACCTAACATTTATTTATTATCAATTTTTAGAAACATTTGAAAAACCTGCTTTGCCCTACCAGGAAGCCCAAAGCGGGTAACGTAACTAATTGTGCTTTGGTACATTCGCCAATCAAATATGAAGTTATAAATGATAAAAATAGTTGACTAGCTACCTGCCATTGCGTAAAAAAATGTAAAACAGTTGTACTTATCAAATTTAAAGTCAGCACATTTGTTTATAAAACATAAAGAAATAACTGATTGAATTAATAGACTAATTAATTGCCACCCTAAAAAATAAATTTTTAAAGTACTTACCCTATTGAATTAAAAAATCCTAAGTCAGTACACGAGTCAAGAAATTATAAATAAATATATGATTAAATCCAATACCCGCTTTGCCCAAAGGCACGTTTTTTATTTCAATACTTATAACCTTAAACTTAAAAAAGAAACAAATGAAATGACTATTTTAGTTTGTAGGTGGATGGTGTCAGAATAACGTAATATTATTGATAATTAAAAAAAAAAAAGCTGATCTTCGACTAATCACAAGTTACAAAACTTCATTTTTTTTTTAGAAATGCATCATTTTTTTTTTTTTTTTAATTTTAAGCCTGGTAGTGCCATACCGCTTCACTGCTGCTTCGCAGGGACTGATAAAAACTCGACGGGGGGGGGGGGGTGTCATGTAAACACGACATACGTATGCATCGCCGCTTACACACCATAAGGGGAGGTATACGAAAGCCTACCCGCTTTGGGCCACCCTCCCCTAACTATTAATCAAGTACTGAATTGTATTTAAGTTTATATAGTGTTTATATTCATTTATTTCCCAGTTTTTTAAATATCTTTCACTTTCGTAATTTTTAGGCGTAGGGAAACAAATTGAATTTCCAAAGATCATGTTATGGTGCATCACTGTTATTTTGATAGTTGTCTAAAGATTTTTTGTTGGACATCAGTTATCTAAAGAGAAAATAGTATATTTTTTACTGCATCAAGACTTCAGGACACGGGATTTTCAAATGTTTTTTCTGTCAAGCTAAACTTAAAACTAATCAGATTTTTCTTACGTTTATGGTGGGGGGGGGGGGGTAGGATTTTAATGCAGTAACAACAAACAATTTTGAGAAATGTAGACAAGTTCTTATATTTTCGCATCCTGTATAAAACAATTATATGTTGCATCGAGGAAAACGTAAAATCGAAAACAGTTTTGACAAAATTCAAGAAAATGTCATAAGCATTAAAACGAGCTTAAAAGACTCAAAGTAGATTTTTCAAAGTAGTGAGTTAGGGCGTTGATGCAAAACTCAGATCAGGGAATTAAAAAGCAAGTGTATAGGAAGTAGTCGGCGTTTAAGGAAGTTTTACTATAGATCTATAGCTACGTTCGTTGTTATAGGTACAGATCTATAGTTTTTGAAGCGTGTTCAATTTAAGCTCTTGAGTTGTTATAAAATATACTATTTTTAATACAGCTTCTTATTTTCGACAGTAGTATTGCTCCTTACTTATTAAGTATGAAATCTTAGAGCGCATCGGTGAATGGTTGGGAAGTGGGCAAAACTTCTGAATAGTTTCATCATTAACAAAAGCTTCAAAATTATTAATGGAAGTTTAAATAGTACAAGAGATTAACTGTAGGCAGTGGCGTACATTGCACTCCCAAAACTCCTGTAGTGCGGGGGGGGGGGGGCGCAAGAGGTATGAGGGCTCACGCTCTGAAAAAATAACACCATGTTAAAATTTAAAAATAAAAAATTCTTATCGGTGGAGGAGGGCGTACTTTTAAAATCTTGCGGGGGAGGGGAGGTGCACCGAAGTCTATATACGTTACTGACTGTAGGGATTTTTAGCCGAGGACCGACGGAGGAATGTTCGCATTGGTTGAAATGTTTTGAATGGCGTTATGTTTTAGCCTCTTCCAAAATGAAAATATGACAGTATTCCCCTTTGTTTCTAGTTCAAAACTAGGAGCCCGATACGGAGACATTGATGCTTAATTAGTTCAAAACTATCAGTCCGATACGGAGATATTGATACTTAATTAGTTCAAAACTAGGAGCCCGATACGGAGATATTGATACTTAATTAGTTCAAAACTAGGAGCCTGATACGAAAATATTGATACTTAATTAGTTCAAAACTAGGAGCCCGATACGGAGATATTGATAATTAACTCGCGTTAGTACATTAATTATATAAATAAAACTAATGTCGGAGTGTAGTCCTGAAAAACAAAATGGTGGCCCTTACAGATACTAAAGTAAGCGTTATTGAAATTAAGTGGAAGGACGCTTGAATGAAGAAATAAGTAGTGGTCTACTACACCACTGAAATTCAGGCAATTTATTATTCAAGCTTGAAAATGAAACTTAGATTGTAGCATTTGCTTTTTTGGATACTTTGCTTAGGTTTGAATAACATTGCAACAAGACAGGGGCGGAAAATAGGGGGGTCAAGAGGAGGCGGTCGCACCCCCAAATTTTTTGAGCAGAATTATAGAAAGTGGGTGAATTCAATTTATGTAAGTCGGAAATTAATGTTCATGAAAGGAAATCTCGCTGGTTCTCAGCAACTATTTGATGAAACTCGACACATTCTCAGACTAGAAAAAGTGTTTTTCGTTATTTCGATGACTTAGAAATTCGTGAAGTATTTTCAGCTTTTTCACAACATAGACAACTGATAGAGAACAATGGTTAATTTTAACTAAAGAAGACATTGCCTCATATAGACTAAATATTTCACACTTGTGTGCCCAGTGTAACGATGGTATCTCCAAGGCTCGTGAAAAGTGGTGTGGCTGCATGGTTTTCACAAAAAAATTCCTTGATATTTTACATTCACTTTTACGCTCAATTTTAAGTGTATATTTATTTAATGAGTGTTCATCGCTTTCTTCTGCTCGAAACACGTTTCAGCTGCTCAATACATTATAATGCTTTCATAGAAACTTCTTAAAAATGCAAGTGATTATTGAATAAAAAAAAGACATATCAACCAAATACCTGTTATGGGGCTCTATAATTATGCAATCGCAGAGTGACACAAAATAATCTTCAAGCGTTAAAACTATAAAAACCTTTCTCTATAACTTCAAAGCAGTGATTTGACGACTGGAAGAAATATTGCAAAACGATTCTTTCAATGGTGAAAAAGCTCATGCCCTTTAGGATGTATGACTTCGTTTGAATTTTTATCCACTTTGTTCGCATCGGGAAAAGGTTTTTGAAAAATGCTTTACTCTATCAAAATCTATATCTTCAATCTACTACTCGACTATTAAAACCACAGTTCAATCTACAATTGATCTGTGCACCATACTACCACAGTTGAATCTACAATTGAAACTGAAAATAGATTTTTTACAGATTTATATTTCAATCAATCGTGAAGTTTTTCCAAAAAATTCTTCCTCCGAGTCAATTTTAAAGAGGCGCAAAAAAAAAAAAAAAAAAAAAAAAAAAGACAAAAATTCACATGATGATGTGAAGTCAAACATTGGTTTTTGAATATTTTGTATGAAGTAATAGATTCAGTTTCGAATGAAATTAACACAAGGTTTAATGATAGTTATTTTTCTGTATGATTGGCTGGGATTATGGTTATTTGGATTGGATTTTGAAAACGAAAAATAAAATGTTTCAACTGTGAGTAAAATTTTTAGCATGAGGCAAGAAAAATTACAAGCAATATACCGACAGAATGGTTTTCACATCCATAGACTGCAGTTTCGCCCTTGTTATGGACTCATTAGTCTGGAATAGTGAATAACAGAGCTGGAGGCAGATGATATCTCATTGAAGCTGAGAGCACCGACATGACTAGATTATTCAATTATGAAAAGTTTAAGCCCCTCACAGTTTTCGAAGTAGCCTGGGCGATTTTGAAGAGCAAGAAATAAAAAGTGTTTTCACACATAACTTTGTAATACTTCAATTATATTTTAACTATTACAAACAGCTCAGCTAGTAGAGAAAGATTTTTTTTTTATGTCTCAGGAAGTTAGAGAAATATTTTCGAAGCGCAAAGGGAAGAAAAAAACCTTTTCCATTTAGCTGAACTGGCAAAACAGCACGACATTGGGCACTGATAAATTAGTAACATGATTCCCCTGCTCTTCCAAATTCCAAAAATCAAGCATTATAACTTTTCCAAAAGGTATAAAAACTTTAGTAGCAAGATGTTTTGTATAACTTTTTAGTCAATGAATCAAAATTTTAATTGTTTCTAAACACTAATTTTATTCATATTAAACCGATTGTATGACAACTTCTTGTTAGCTAATGTGTGTTTGGTTTCGCTTTGCGGTTATACATTTAAGAAACTCGACCCCCCAAATGAAATGGTGAAATGCCGCCCCTGCAACAAGATGTAGTGGCTCCGATAAGTTTGGGCTTGACCTTGCCAATGTTTGTTTCCTTTTGAGGTAATATGGAAGGGTGATTGACGCTGAGTTGAATTGGGCTAGTTTCATAGTAGTTTTGCAAAAGTATTCCAAATGAAATCCGCGCTTGTAACACTTCCCCTTTTTACTGAACTCCCCAAAAGAGAGCCTCAACTTACCAGAGCTACACTATACTAAATTTTATTATTTTCTTCAAAATAATTTAGATATTTCATCTTATCTTTCAATTTTTAAGATGGACGGATTTTTAAAGCGAATCTTTTTGTGAACTAACTGTCTTTGAAAGAAGAAAAATTCCAGGCATCTTGTAAATTAATAAGGGCGATTTATGTTTCTGTTTGGAGGAAGTTTTTTCCGATCATTTCCTCATCGATGGCTGGAAGAAATCAAAAGAACCGATAGTCGTATTAGAGGCATTAGAAGCGGCGCGTTTAAGCCCCTTGTAATCACCTTTCCGTATCGTTGCACGAGGGGGGTAAGTTCTGGAATAGGAAAGAGATAAAAATAGTGTAGGCCACATTAGTTAAAATTCCGGTAAACACTCCCCGGAAAATCGGCGTCCAATCGGATCGAAAAGCAGCTTAATCGGCGCCAGTTTTTGGTTCGCATTATTTGTATGCTGCCGCTGTTATTAAGCATTTAAAAATGTTGCGTAAGCTGCGCTCCTAAGATCGAGGAAAAGAGGAGAAAGGCGGGACCGTTCTTTGACGGCGGCCCAGGCATCGCTAATTACATGAGCCGCACGCCTTCTAATATCATTACTGGTCGCGGCAGACACCGGGAATTAATTCCATAAACAGGGTTCCATCTTTTTGTGCGTCTCTCACTTACCGCTGTAATGTAATCTTCATTACCAGGGATTAGTTGTGTGCGTGCGCGCGGCCAGCTCTCTCCCTTTCATCCTTGGCGGCGGCACGTTTCATCTTTTCCTCCGCTCCCGCCAAACGCGCTTTCAAATTTCAAGCAGTTCGCTCTACGGTAATCCCAGTTCGAGATCTGCGCGCTTCCGCGTCCCAGATGGGACAGGATAATGGGATGTGCGAGCGGACGGCGGCAAAAATGTTGCCTCGTCCTCTTTTGTTGCATTTCGCAGCGTTTATCCATTTTGGGGAAGGGCGCGCGTCTTCTAACGAGATGTCCTTTTCTGTTCGCGCGCAACAGGTAATCGCGTTCGCCACCTTCCCACCGCTTCACTGGATTAAGCGCTGCTCCGTTCGGGGATTACGATCAAATACCGTAATTAATATGTGTGACGATGGCTAAAAACAGCCTTTTCTGCGGCGAGCATATTGATGAGAAGCCTGTTTGTTTGTTAAATGTGGTTAACTCGGCAAGACGTTGCCAGCCCGCCAGAGAGAGTCTTACCAAATGTCTCCTTTTCCTTTGTACGAATGCGAGCGGATGAAATGTGATTAAAAGTATTTTCCCTACCAAAAGAGATCCAGGTGATGTTAATATTTTCTAATAGAGTTACGGCGTCTCATCCGCGCGGACACTTCCCAATCCTCTTTTGTCTTTCGCTCCCAATTTTTAACCTCTTTATTCGCTCGATTACATTTTTCGCTGCTTTTTGTCTTTGGCGAAAAAAGATGGACGCCGAAATTAAAATTGGTTTAGATTTTTACTTTGAAGGACCAGATTTAACAACGTGGATATCTTGAGCGGAAAAGATTTTTCTTTCTTTCGTTTTTATCTACAAGCCGAACTGCTTTTCTTTTCATTAAATACGTGCAAACTCCGCCGAGACGAAACTTTCCGGAACGGTTTGCATCTTTTTGAAACTCCATCTTTGAGGAATGCATTTGGAAATAATGCATTCAGAAAGATTCGTTTAACCTCGAAAAAATATTCTCGGTTTGGTTTCTTTAGATATGAGCCCTTAAAAGTATTACACTTTTGTGCTCCCTTGAAGCGAGCGAATGGGCTGGCTCTTCTCAGAGAAATGGGTTCTAAAGTATGGCCGCCAATATTGGACAAGGTAAGCGCATCAACAGGCTGCGGATAAAAAAGCGTTAGAAAGAGCCAAAATTCAATCCGATTCCGTTTCCTCGCTTTTTAGCACTTGGGTTTTATACAAAAAAATGAAGAAGAATGACCTAACTCAATGTGATATAACAGAAAATTTTTAACTTCGTTACGTGAGTAGAGCACGATCGAAAGTTTTGTTTCGGAGAAAGTCAACAAAACATTTTGAATATTTGTTTCAAAAGTTTTATATGCTTGCATTAAAACAGGCTGGATTAGTATTAAAAATATTTAAAATATACAAAATCACAAGAAAATACTCATCTTATCTGAAAAACTTGCACTTTGTTGTCATTTTGTTGAGCGCTACATTGAAAGCTGACTTACTGTAAATATTTCTTTCTCACATACCTGAAGTAATTTGTTTTAACAAATAAAATATTTTCCGGACATGTGTATATTTTTGCCATAAATATATGATCGAATGTTACGATGGTATTTTATGATTCATTTTGCTAGATAAACTGGAGCTTCTCAGAAAATCACCTTTGCAAAGGGAACATCTCTCATAAAAATCGTTTACTTTTGGTGTAATTTTTGAAGCTGTAGGTAGACTCGATGCTAACTTTCTGTTGTTAAAAAAAATTTCCAGTCTCCCACATTCAGTGTTCAGTGGGAGAAAGTAGGATTCTTGACTGGCTCCTGTAAAAAGACGCTTGACATTGAATAAGTTCATTAATGTTTGAGTTGAGAGAGGAAAAGTTCTAATATTGCACAAAGTCAAAAACCGTTCCTAGTGCTTCAATTACGATAAATTTCTGTGCGCAAGCCCCTTGAAAACACCTACTATTATCATCGAATGTGGCATAAATTGCGTTTGTGGAGCTTCAATTTCAAGAAACAGATGGTGCTCTAATTTCGTTTTTAAGACTTCAATTTCTATAAATTTCTGCGGAATGTCCTCCAAATCTTTCCTCCCCTTAACATCAGCATAGATCGTCTAAACTGCATTTTTTAAACTATGATTTCGAAAATTTTCCGGGGAGATCCTCTGAACCCCCATTTTGCTTGTGTATTCGAATTCCAAAAAATTACCGAGGGACGGCCCTGAAGCTCATCTTTTCTGAACATCACGAGAGATCGTGTAAAACTGTTTTTCGAACAACAATTTTGAAAGGTTTCAGTGGGAGAGCCCTCGGACCTCACGAAACCGGACCAACCCCACCGTTTCCAAAGATAATCGAACATAATTTACAATTCTGTTTTGGGACTTCAATTTCCAAAAAATTTCTGCGAGTCTCCCCGGACTCCCCCCACCCCCCAAACGTAAAAGATAATTTTCTTTGTGTTTTTAAAACTTAAATTTCAAAAAAATGCCTGGAAGTGATCCCTGACACCCCCTATTTCCGACTGAATATTATCCTTACGATTAAGTTTATCTTACTAGTGCTAAGGTGTACTAATATGACTCCCTCCTAAACCAGAAGCAAAATCTTCTCTCTCTCTCTGCATATTAAAACAGGCGTTTGAAGCAATTAAGGAACCGCCAAATCCGTACCCTCCACCCCCCCCCCCCAGTTTTCTGGCCCTACTACAGTACGCATAAAGCTGAGCAACATTTTTAATGTTTATATGACTTATTTTCACAGTCAGAAGAACTTAATACTCTATTTCGGGGGACAAAAAACTTTTTTACCGCTTTCACTGAAAAATAAACTAATTCATGTTTTTACTGTTATTCAAAAAAAAAAAAAATACTTAAAAAAAAACAAAAAAAAACTGGTTTTTGAATTCCATCTGTCGAGCACGGGTCAGTCACAAAATATTATGCATAAAATTTTCACTACGACGCAGTTTTACCCGTTTGTGTTGGTAAAGGAATTTTGCTATAGAAGTAATGTTTTTAATTAGCACATATTTAAAAACATGCCATGAATTTCATAACAAAGGAAAATATTTCAGCCGACCCGATTTTAATTCATTTTTCTGTTCCATAAGCGGTCGGATTTTCGGGAAACGCTAAGAGAAATCTTAATACTGAGGGGATCATTTTTGCAGAAAGCTTCAACAACAACTGAAAACATATCATAGTAAGAACCACAAGATTACACCAATCAGGCGAAGAAACTCACTTATTTTGTTTTCCAGAAGCTTAAGAATTACGTACACAACTGTTCGTGTCATTATTGTCTAAATTTGGAAACCTCTTCAACCAAAGGACCCTTCTCCACTGCAATGGAGGGGATGGGAGGGGGGAGATTCGAACGCGAAGAATGATGACGTAGATTAGGATTAGAGCTCTTGGTGCCCTGTGGTTTAGAAATGTGTATCTGGATTAATGTTAGAGCTTTCAGCGTTGTCAGATAAGGAACTTAAAGCTAGAGATTTGCTGTACTCCATCGAATTTCTGAGTGGATACTTACCATCGTATTTCAGAAGTGTCACCGTTATCTCAAAAATTTTAAAAAGTAAAATCGTTTTATGTTTCTTTTCATCAGAATCGTCTGGGAAGAAGTCTCTTTCGAAAAGAATGATCGAAATTAACGTTTCATTGCCACACTAAAAAAATTCCGAAACGTTACTGATTATTCCCGTAGTACGTTTCGGGATTTCACAGGTTTTCATCCTTTTCCTGTGAAAATCAGGTATCTTTGTCAAAAGTTTTCCTGAATTGCCTAAAGTTGCACAAACGCATATTTCCCCTTGCTGTGAAAAATAATTTAGGTACCTTTTTAATGATTAATTCAGCGTATTTAATCATTCAATACACTCAGAACGAGTTTCGACTTCAGTTCGAATACGACCCCCGTCATATAAATAACTATAATACAGTAATGCAATGTTATAATAGACTATATTGTTTTGTTGAAAAATTTTCCTCTTTCTTTTCCTGGAAACCAATTTTCCTTATTTGAGTTTTGCCCCCTAAAACGACAATAAAAGGAATTTTAAAGCATTGCATAATAACTACTGAAAAGTTTGAGCTCAAATTTCTGATGTCATTATAAAAGCTCTTCTCGGTTAATTTTTCATTCAAATATAAAACGTTTTCAAATTATATTTTTTCAAAAATTAAATTCATAATTTATAAAGAAAAAAAACGAAATTTGTATTACACTATAGTAAATGATGTTTATTTTTAGTATTGGATTGGTTTATGCTTTGTTTGTTTCTTTTTACATATATTAATCTTTACCACATAGTTAGATATTATATGCAAAAATGTCAAAAAACGTTTTAATATTATGAGACGGATTTTTTGTAATTAACTGTGGAGTCCGCAATTTAACAGTTGAAGCGAAAGTATTGTATACAAAGTTAAATGATGGTGCTGATTACAAATCTGTGATATTAACTAAATCATATAATAATGGAAGTTTTTAGATTACATTATTACTAAAAATACTGATTTATCTCATGTGTCTCTGGTTCATAGTCGTCAAATACGAAGGAGTGTTTCTCTTATTTTTTTCCTCCCATGACTGTACCTAATTATAAGCATGAAACTGTCCTCAAATGCAATCCACTTGCTCAAACCGAAGTACAGACACCAGCATTGTCATTTCGGTTTTGATACCTTTCATTGTCCAGTTTTCTCAAGTTCAGTAAAAATTTCTTTTGAACTTTCTTGGCCGTTTTGCTTGTTATTTATTTTTTCTTGTGCTTTTTTCTCTTACCTTTTCCCTCTCTTCTGTTATGTTTCTCTTCACTCCCTCATTTGTTCGTTCCTTTTAGTAGCGTTTTCTTCATTTTTTCAAAATAGCTGCTGATGCCTAAAAGTACCCTACAAAAAAAAAAAAAAAAAGACTTCACAGTATTTTAAGAGAAAAAATGTTTCTATGCAAAATAAAAACCACATGTATAATAATTTAAAATGAAGAACATAGCCCGAAAACTTCAGCGAAATCAAAAATTTCAGCTATCTGAACCTGCCCAATTTGCCTGATTTACAAAAAAAAAAAATGCAAAACATCAGGATACTATAACATTGTGCAGACATTACAATATCATTGTTAACAATATTTGGCATATAATTTGAATGGAAATTTTTGAATAGTTTCGAAAGTCACATCAAAGTTACAATCAACATTAGCCCCTCTGTAGAATACCCCCAAACTAAAGACAGTTTTTTACTGTTTGCAAAAGTATTCTACCCCTATTCTTGCGGATCTCTGAGCTATTAGTTAAAATAACCTTCCTGTTCACTAACCTACACTGGCTCAACTTCCTCTGCTATTCCAGTGGTATATTTTTAGGACATTCGTTCTATGTCGAGGTTGTTAAAGGGGAGACGTTAACTTTGAAATATTTTTCTTAAATGAGGGCTGTAGTTTTGATAAAATGAACGCAAAATTATGATTAGGTTACCCAATTTCAGCAGCGAAAGAATCAGAGAGTAGATAGGAATAATTCGTGAGAGTACGCAAGTTTTACTCCGAGAAAGTTAAAGTTTTTTTTCTTTTTTTTTCCGACTAGAAAAGCGAAATTTTGTGCGAAAATATGTGTTTATAGACTTAATTTAAAACTAATAACTTTTCTCCATTTTGTTTAAAAGGTTAACAAGAGGTGTCCTTTTCTTGACGAACTGTGACTTCTTTAAAGTAGACTTTGTAATGTTAAGGTCTTTTCTTAAATTTCCACAAAAACATAATTTTGATGTGAATTGGAACCATCATAACTAAACAATATCAGCAACGTCTACGCATTTGTGCAGTATTCAATTTTCGATCATTAAAATATAATTCAGTTTCAAATCTTTTATATATATATATTTATTTTTTTCAAATTCTGATTTCATAACTTGTGGCAGAAGTAAAATATTTATTCAACCACATTAATCATGTCGCAACTGATGGATATGTTCATAATTCCCCATTTAAAAGAAATGATAAGCTGTGCTGTACCGGGATAGTTAAAATATTACACGCAAAAAATTATTACTACATTGCGAAATAATTTTCCAACCTGATTGTGAAGCAACAGCTGAGCCCAATTTCAGGAAAACTGGTGCGTAGGATTAAATTTTGATGCTGATTAGACATTCGCGAAAAAAATTGGTGTTTGTTGCGTGACATGATGCTCATTTTAATGTGAAGACCACTCATCAAGAAAATGTCACTACTGGTATTGCGTAGTATATAAAGTGAAATCCCGTTACAACGTACTTCAATACTACTAATTTTGTTCGTTGTTACGGAATATTCGTTGTAATAAAATGCCAGTTATATAATAACATTTGAAACGGAATGGAACATTTATTTCGTTGAAACGGATATTTCCTTGTATTGGTATTCGCTGTAAAGAGATTTCACTGTATTATTTCTGATAAATTGACATATTTCTATTGCTCTGTTAATAGTAGTAAAAAAGAACGTTTTTATTATTTTTTTCGGACTATGTGTCTTGCTTATTAATATTATGTATTAATAAAACCTTGCTCCCATATTTTTAAGTTTTTCTTTTCATTTTCAGAGCGTTCTCGCGGCTTTAACCAAAGGCCGTCTCGATTGTGATATTCCTGAAGAAACGCGGAAAAAGTTTGATCAGTGGTATGTTCAACAGTTTTTCCAGCATTGCCGGCAAGTAGCGTTGCTTCAGCAGCAGCAGCAACAGCAGCAGCAGCAGCAACAACAACAGCAACAGCAACATTTGCATCATCATCATCCTCATCATCCCTCAATGGTTCCGTCTAGTGAACCTATAACAGTGTCGGGTAGTCCTCCTCATACACCTCAAGATCTAGTTGCGCGGGTGGCAATAGCTGGACCACAGTCACAAGGTCGCACCCGTATTCGAACTTCATTCGATCCTGAGCTCGAGCTTCCTAAATTGCATCGATGGTTTGCTGAAAATCAGCATCCATCACGTTTGCAGATACAGCAATATGTGAGGGAACTAAATTCGTTAGAGTCCCG
Source organism: Uloborus diversus (assembly GCF_026930045.1). Classification (NCBI taxonomy): domain Eukaryota; kingdom Metazoa; phylum Arthropoda; class Arachnida; order Araneae; family Uloboridae; genus Uloborus; species Uloborus diversus. The sequence continues at coordinate 40,974 of NW_026557815.1, forward strand.
AAGAGGTAGGAAACCTTTGGATGTAAACAATGTTGTGTACTGGTTCAAGAATGCGCGAGCAGCCCATAAGCGGGCTGAGCAGAAATGTTGCTCTGAGAGCAATGGCGTACGCAGTCCTTGTCCTGAAGCTGGAGGTGAAAGCCGATCCTTAGTTTCCGACTCCAACGTTGGACGACCACCTAATGAAAACGAAGGCGAACGTTTTAGTGGTGGCGAGAGTCATTCAGAGTCACAGGCAAACAGTTCTGATGACTCAGACAATGTTCATACACTTGACCTTTCTGTCCGCCGGTGTCATAGTTATGGTCTGATGGGCGAAACAGACCATAGTGAACCTCAGGTTGAACTCAGGATCAAAGAAGAGCCAAAGGACTCGAATAGTGAACATTCCATTGAATCGAGTGATAGTGGTGATGAGGAAGTCGATGTCATGGAGGATCTAAACATGATAACTGATGAACCGGAAAATAAAGAAGGGTACAGTGATGTCATGCAACAGAACGGTGGTGTACCTGGAAATGAGAATATGATGTCTCATGACGGGGATCCTGACCGTCAGGGTGGAAATTTTCCCGCCCGTGTCTTGGGCCGTTTAGAGGAACGGAGAAAACGGAATCGAACCTTTATCGATCCCGTTTCCGAGGTTCCGAGACTGGAACAATGGTTTTCCGCAAACACCCACCCCTCTCATAGCCAGATTGTTCGCTTTACACAAGAACTGAACAGTATGCAATACAGGCGGAAATTCCCAAAGCTTGAACCTAAAAACATTCAATTTTGGTTCAAGAACAGGCGGGCCAAATGCAAAAGGTTGAATTTAGCAGCCAATTTGCAAAATATTAGCTGTACAGACAAAATGATATTACCAGCCAATTAAAATGGGCTGGAATTTCATTGTTTAATCTCTGGTGCTCTCATGACGATCTAACCTCAATCATGCTTTATTCTCCCGAGGCCATGACTGTATAACCTAATCACTCGTTTTAAGTCAAAAATTGTGGTCCTCATATAAATGCCAAAATGAGATAATGAAACAAATTGACATAGGAGGAGACAAAAGAGTTAATGTGCTTTTTTCTCTTGCTATAAGTACGTGATTTGAGAGCTTTCTCTTCTCCCCCCTCCCGACATCCAAGCATTCTTCTGGTTATTATTATTATTTTTTTTTACAATTGTATTATAACCTTTAAAATGTGAGTACTGTAGACTAACGTAAGTGCATAGCACTTCTGTAAGTATAAGTTGCGTTTGACTTGTTATCATATTAAGTTTTAAAATGAAAAACTAGTTTAATTAAACTTATTTCTAGCATTTAAAAATGGACGCTGAAAAGTTATGGCTTGCTGGAAGTTGTACATTACAAAACAAATTTTGATAACGTTAATATCAATTTAATATTTATTGTTTTTTACTTTAATAAATTGCTTCGAAGGTAGAAGCATATGTATTCATTTCTTCGTTTTTATCTTAATATTTATTTTAAACTAGTTTTAAAGAAAATAAATTTAACCTGTGATTTTTCTTATACTTAGAAATATTTACCTGTGATAAAGCTTTTTAGCTGCTCGTGATTTAATGATCACCTTAATTAAGTTAGACAAAAATCGACAAACATTATATCGTGACTGTTATGTTAAATCGTGTTTTATGTGATATCAACTTGTTTAAGATATAAATTACTCTTTTTAAATTTTCATTTATTTGTTATGATTAAATTTCAAACGCTCATTTATATGTTAAGAGCAGTTAGGGTATCATTTTTGAACATTAACTAAGTATTATTTAAAATATGTAATGTAGTAAAACATGTATCTGTTCAGAAAGATTTCCTGTGTACGGGTGATGTTGCGTTTTGATTTTACTAGTAATTGCTTTTATTTGTGCCACTACGAAAAAACATGCTAGTCTTAAGCTAATAACATTTTTTTTCCGATTTACTCTTAGCAAATTATTATTCTTCATGTATGAATAGAAATTTGTCTTGTATAGCTTGAGTCTTTGTTTCTTATTTAATGCTTATTTAATCACATTTAATATAAACATCGTATTTAAAAAAAATAATAAAATACTTTCGATGATAATTGCTTTTGCAATGTTTAAAAAACTTCTTTTTTAAAACTATTGTTCGTATTGCTTTAACCGTGCACATTTAACATTGAACCAACTATTGTCATTTTCTCATAATCCAATGTCTTGGTTAACTACACTCGTAATGCTGAATTACATTACGAGTTAAACTAAAAGTTTTTTAATGCTCCTAAATGGTTCAGTTTTTTTTTTTTTTTTCATTTCCCAGGTCACCGTATATAAAAAAGACCCCACAGTTGAGATTTTAACACAACTTTCCTTAACTGTTACGAGAAAATCTATGAGTGACGGAATGACATTTTTTCTAAAAAAACATATTAAAATTGACTCTTACATTGGAGTAATGTTCATCAGAACACTCAATTTTCGTTTCCTTTCATCCCATCGCTAATAATTCAAAAATGACGAACTACTGAAAAAAATGATTAGTAAATATTTACTTTCAACCCTTTTTTTTTAATGTACATTTTGAGATTTGATAGAATTTTTATGGGAAAATTTCATTCTTTCCACGAACCTAAAAATAATGTATATAAATATCAAAAACCGTGTGTATTTTACCGACTTAGAGCATGAAAAGAGAAGTATTTATGCATTTGACGAACACAGTTTCACTGTATTCACTTAAATAATGATTTTTGATCAAAAATTTTGCAGTTGGAAACTTTTGCAGTTGGCAACTTTTTTGACTTTTTTTTAAAAACATGTACCTATTTTCAGTTCAGTTGAAAATGGTTTTACTATTCATTTATCAATTCTTCAAATAGTTTCGAAAACTTAATGTTCTAAAAACAAAGAGTGTATTGCTAAATCCATGAACATGGTTGTGACAGTTTTACATATAGATTTTCACTTTATTCCTTAAAGTTTGGCTTTTAATTTCTATACATTTGACTATAAGAAACCATAATGTATCATAATAAAAAGTGTCAACTTAAAAAAAGCAAAAAAAAAAAAAGTGCCTGAAAATAATGATTAATGCTTGCTTACCCGACAAATCATTACCGTACCTGGTGTGACCGTACAAATAATTATTTTTTTAGGTACATTTTATTTTATTTTATTTATTTATTTATTTATATTATTTTTTGAAAGTTAGTACTTTATGTTATGTTAAATAACGGTTCTTTCTATTCAACTAATGTTACAGCATGTATTTTCGCGAAACTTTAACTTTCGCGTGTACGTCGAAATCGGGAAAATTTAAGCCTTGTGAAGCAGTATATATTATGAACTTTCGGTTTTGATCCTATAAAATTCGCGAAATTTTCATCCCTGGAAATCACCGATATCTTCATTTTCGCGAAAATTACTGCTCTCAAAAACAGTACATAAAAATTTAAACATAGTTTAAATTTCCCAGAATGAAGATCAAATGCATACATAAAAATTTCTACCTCCGCGCAACTGGATTGATTAAAGTGCTACCTCATACCGATATTATATTAAACAAAAATCGCTTTCGCACACAAAGTTTTTCATTATCTGTTTCGTGTTCGACGACGTTCGGTTCGTATTATTTCTTATCCTTTCAACGGGTATGTTTATACTTGGTAGTGATGTCATTTCGTTTTGAGAAGGACCAAAAGTTCAATTTAAATGAGAAGGCATATGCTTATCAAAGTGCACGTTTTCGACCAGGAAACAGGCCTTCAGAAAATCTAGTCACAAAAAATTGGATCATCACTTTTTGACTATATGTTACTGGATTTAATGCACTAGTATGTAAATTATACCTAAATCAAAATTAGTTTAGTTATTACAGAATTTGAAACCGTTTTTATAAAGACTGCTGATAATTTTTCTGTGGGGTACTTTTTTCCCCGTTTGGCCTTGGGACTGACAAGCTTCCATAACAAAATTGAACAAGTTAGATAAAAAATATTAAAAACTGACGTAAGACTTTATTATATGTATTTCTTCATTTTTAACAATGCCATTGAGTATTTTTTTTTAAATTGACATTCAGTTCTTTTGGAAGAAAAATGAAGTCATAGTTTTCTTTCTCTCTTTCTTCTTTTCTAGTGTTTTTTTTTTTTTTTTAATGACATTGGATTAATCAACGAATTGAGATTTAGAATCTCGAGTTGCACGTGCTTTTTTTTTTTGGTGTTGTGTTTTGCGTTAGAGTAAATGTAATTCGTTAAAAGGTTATTCCAATTTGTAAGTTTTTGAGAATATTTAAGATTTTTCTAGTATGTGCTGGACACATTGGAAAAGTAATGTTATATTGTAGATTAATTTAAAATATAATGGATATTTCCTGTGTGATTTCATTTTTAAATATTTCCTAAAGTAATAAATGCATTTTGTTTTTAAAATTCAAAATCATCTCCTTTTAATGCAGAAGATATGCTGATGTCTAAAAATTAAGGGTCCGATATATTGCTAGGAATGTTTTTTTAATTTTATTTATTATTTTTTAAAAAGTTTAGTTAATGTTTAAAATATCATATTATCTGCTTGTAAACCAGTGCTATACTTCCGGAGAACAGATCTTATTGTATAAATGGAGTTCCGTATTATTGCTATGACTCTAATTTTAACCTCTGTTGTAATGTCTCAAGGTATTATCTCTCTTTTAGTTCTTTTAATTTCGAAATAATTTTACTACATAAAAAATAACGCAGAAATAATCTCTAAATTATTCATCTACTGACGAAAACATGATTAATTATATAGCTTCAGGTTAAATCCTGTAAATAGAAATTCGAAAGTATGTGGTTCAGCTAATTTGTTAAATAAAATTATTCTTACTTACAAGTTAACCAATGTTGCTAGCAAGTTTTAACTAATAAATCTTTCTTTGCAATAAAAAGTAGCATTTTATCTCTGATCTTTAGTTTATAGACATCAGGGTAATATGTACTACATAAAAAAACTAAAATAAAAAAAAAGCAATTCTCTTACCACAATTTATTTATGCTTTGTACATCGTTTAATACTAGTTTAAATTTTTATTTATTTCGGAATTGTAGTAACCATATCCCATAAAATGTTGCAATATAAAATTTCTAAAATGTACCCTGTTTTTTGGCAGTTTATGCAATATATGTATGAAAGGTCTTATTTTTATGTTTTTTTTTTCCTGCTTCCATTTCATATATTAGTTTTGGTGTAATGAAAGCATGTATTTCTAGCTCCATAAACAAGAATATAAAGCATTTTGATGTTTCACAGATGTACTTTATAAATCAGAAAACAGAAATTTTCACTTTCATACCTTTTCATTAAATCTATAACCACAGCAACAAATCTCTTTAAAAGAAAATGCGCTTCAGAAAAAAAGATGAATGTTTTTAAATGCTTTAAAAAATAAATAAATAAAACAATCCAGAGAAATGAATACGTTTTGTACATCAAGGAAATAAATATCAGTTAAATTTGTTTAAAGTTTAAAAATATTATAATGTTTTAAAATGATTGTTATGGTCTGCTGCAACTCAACACTATTGCTTACTTAGGTATGATGCTTAGGCAAAGATGAAAATTGATTCAGTTGGTTTGCAAAATTTTACAGAATTCTCTTTCCTTAAAAATGCATTTATATTTTCAAAATATCAAACAAATTGTTTATCATTTCGGATTACGTTAAACTTAAATTCGGCAATAGTCACCATTAGATGGCTCCATAAAATGTTTTTGCACATCAAGCAAATCCTAAATTTTTTTTCTTCCATTTCCAGTTTTTATTAATTTTCAAAAAGACTTTTGAAATATAAAAAGTAAATAATGTATGAAATGAGAAGTTCAAGAGTTTTGGACGTGGGATGAAATTGCATTATGCAATTAAGCATTTTTTTAAAAATTTTCATTTGAAATTTTATTATCTTACTATTCACTATTTTTTATTTGAAGAGATAAAACGGCTACTATACAGCATACAATGCAAAGGAAATCCAAAGTTTGAATTCCGTTTAGAAAAAAAAAGTTTTTTAGCGCCACCCAGTCCACTGTTTAAAGTTACATATTGTCAATTAGCGTTAATTCTTTGATATTTACCTTGTCAAAAAAAGTTTGCTTATTATCAAGAGAAGCATTAATGATTGCTTATTTTACTCCACACATTAAAAGTATTAAGAGAACTGCTCCCAAAACGTTAAAAATAGAAATAAGCATCATCTGTTCTTATCTTGAATTCGTGTCTCACGGATTTCTCTTCTAGAAAGAGGAAAAATTTATTTATCCTAATTTCGTTCTAAAAGCATAGTGGCTAAAATAATAAACTGAATTTGCATCAACTTTGTCTGAATCAACGTTTTGCATTGTTTAAAATAATTTTTGCAAATAGACTAAGATTAATAAAATTAAAAGATTCCAGTCTGTTGTGCCGTGGTCCGAGTGTATCAATCCAGACGTTTCGACAGCATCTGTGGCGTCCTTCTAATTAAATCTACCAAAATTAGTTTTATTAGTCAAAACTGATCTTCAATGCTCTTTAATAATCATCACTGTTATCATACATCTCTACATTGCTTAAATGTATTAATTAAGTCTATTATTAAGTATTAATGTATTAATCTATCAGCTCCAGATATGAGTAGAATTTTCACGATATACAGCAAAACATGGAATGGTAATAAAACAAAACTTTTGATACGTCTGTGCAGTTGGTATGTTTCCGATGCAACGAAATATTTATTGATTCATATATGCATTATATATACATGCAGAAGCAATTTCCGTTAATAATAGAATTACGCGAACTTCTTTTCTTTTTAATTTGCTAAGTCCACTATTATGGTTAGTTCGTTTTTTTAAAGACTTAGAAGAGAAATACGCGAATTAAACAAACAAAGCTTCGAATGTAGAGCATAGCTTTGCATATTTGCTCAATAAACTTTGTATTATTTATTGTTTGGGATGTAATAAGAAAAAGCAGATGCTGATAGATTGCTTCCTAAGTACAGCAATGCTTTAAAATACAGAAATCGATCTATATGTGTGCAAGCGAATGGATCCATACTTCTCACTCTCTTTCTCTCTTTTTGACTCAATCTTTCGTTTACGAGTTTTTTTTTTTTTTTTAATGTTCTTCGTTTCAACTACTTATAAAGTTTCGATCAAATTTAAGAAATTTCTTTTCACAAGAGTTCTAAAAAATAAATAATTAAAAAAACTACGCGCAATAGATAGTCACTTAACTTTTAGTACTTACTGTATTCTAAAGTTCAGTTAATTAGTTTACTCTTCAGGAAAACATTTATGTTTGTTTGATGCTTTTCGCTCAACAAAACCGACATGACTAATGAAGAGAGCGGCAAAACGTTAGCAGGTTTTTTTTTACCAATCACACGCATAATCGATATGGTATAAAATGGTGTGGTAAGAGAATTATTCTTTTTGTTGAATTATGTGTTCAGTTCTGGTGCATGATAGAATTCATTAATTAGTTCCTTTTGTCGAAACTTCGAAAATTGTCTTCAATAATTTTTTTGAATTTTGTGCAGAAGCGATTTCACGTTTTGAATTAAAATAATATGATCTTGCTTGTTAATATTTTTTAAATATAACTCCATTTGACTTGCAGTTTGGTACTTATGGGATGTAAATTCTTGTATTATCTTCTCATCAAATCCAAATTTTAATTTTGTTTTGAATATATGTACACACAAGCAAATATTGTAAAATATCATTACCTTCTTTTTTCTACTTTGATGCAGTTTATCATCATGACAAAAACGAAGCTCATATGTTTTTATACCTCAGATTTTTGGTATATTTATATTCTAAGCTTTCATTCTGATAGGCATTCAAATTTTCATCATGACAAATTATATTTATAATTATGTAACTATTATTTATTGTAGCTTCATCGAGCTATATTTGTTGACTTTCCATATTGTTATGTTTATAGTTAAACATCAAAGATTTTGTATTAGTAACAATTACGTTTGTACCTCAATCTCAGCATGCATAGTATATATATATTATATAAAAGTGAGAATTTTGTTTTTGAGTGTTACGAAAAGCAAAAATATTTTGTAAGCCATATTGTGTGTGTGGCATAATACTACCTTATTATTATGCTGTTGCTACCATGGTCTTGAGAGGAAAAAATACTTTTATGAATGTTTTTATTCTAACATGTTCTAATGAATAAGTTATATGATTAGAGTTGGGTCAAATTAACTGCTGAAATTAATCGGAGTTTAATTACATTATATGCATTATAAAAGTGGTAATAACGGGAGGACATTAGATTTTACCTTTTCAAGTAGTCCAATGGGCCTTATTATTTCGTACAATCGAGAAATATTCACAAAAAGACATAGAGGTAGATTTAAACATACTCATAAAAAAATATTTAAGCTATATCAGAACAATAACTTAGTTGCCTTAATAAGGTGCCCTATCATGCGATCTTCTTATTTTTCTTCTGTAAGGACGCACTCCTGCGATCGGCCGCAACCCCTCACGCTATCACTCATTGTAAAACATCTGTAAAACAAAGCATGAGAGACATATTAGCTATAAACACTTACAACAGTCGACACAAATATTGAAAAATCTAAAAAGTTTTTTCTGAATGCAGTAACAGGCAGTTCTATTTCAATAGATTTATTGTCCTATGTAGATTCCGAATATGTTAGATTCCTGTTTCATTGCATAATTTTTATGCGGAATGCAGACTCTACTTCTAAAAATGCAATAAAATTTTGAAGGTTTCAAGAAACATTATTTAAATTCTTTTTGCTCAATAACGGACATATCTTGAGAGATAGTCCGTTACTTAGCAAAGGAAATTATTTAAATATTAATTGAATAAATACCTTTGGCTTTTTGAATAGAAATAAAAAATATAACAACGTTTTATCGCACAAAATTGCAGATTACTGTATACACGTGTCTCGGCGTTGCAAGGAACGCCTTTTTCAATGCAAACGAAGTGAGCTTGTGAATGAAAAAAACATCAGACAAAAGCAGACTCGCTTCTTTTGCATTAAAAAGGGTCCGAAATGGTTTTTTTCTTGTTCCGTTGCATAAACTTCATGAAGAACACAGACTCTATTCTGTATAATGCAATAAAATTTTAAAGGTTTCAAGAAATATTATTTAAATATTTTTTTGCTCAGTAACGGACGTATCTTATGAAATACGTCTGCTACTTAGCAACGGAAATTATTTAAATATTAATTGAATAAATACCTTTCGGCTATGAATAGTAAAATACGAAATAACAACGTTTTATCGCACAAAATTGCAAATTACTGCATACACGTGTTTCGGCGTTGTAGGGAACGCCTTTTTCAATGCAAAAGAAGAGAGCTGTTAAAGGAACGACATCCGACAAAAGCAGACTCACTTCTTTTGCATTGAAAAGAGGGGCGTTCCTTCTGACGCCGAAACACGTGTATGCAATAATCTGTGCGATAAAACGTTGTTACATTTTATTTTATTTAAATACTGTTTATAGTAATATTAAAAATTTAATTGCAATACGTACAAATATAATCCATGATCTTCATAGAGTTCATGAAATGATTTGAAAATGTAACATATTTGGAGTTATTGTTGGATGGTTTGTGCAAAAATGATACGTCTGTTTACTGTGGAAATGCCCTAACGTAAGTTTGAGTGACTTGTCAAACCGATTAGTTATTTATAATTTTAATTAAAAGTTAATATTAATTGAACCGATAATAAGTTTATGTACACGTATTTACGTAATTGTGTGTGCGTAAATATTAGCTTATGCAAATCAAGGAAGTACAATCTTACTCGATGGGGAGGTCCCGGGTTCCAATCTCGGCTCGAGCATGGACGTACTTTCTCTCTCCTGTTCTTGTCCTTTCTTTGTGTGAATGTGTTGTTATGCTGTGAATAACTGCCTACCCTATAAACGGGTAATAATGGCATGTGTGTACTGTGGAAGTCGGATATCACACAAAATTACGGTACTGTAGGAAAAGTGAAGTAGCGCACCCAAATTGCCAGTTTAGCTAGCACAAGACAACAGCAACAATCTTGCTGAAAATAACATTAGCAAAGTATAGCCTATGTAAAACGGTATGTATTTGAACAGTGATATATTTATTCATTATCATACACTGGTTCTGCCATTAAGTAAGACCATTGTATTCCTTGGTACTGGACACTTGACTGATGTTTACTTTTGTAATTCTATAGTGCAGGGCAAACAGCGTGTCCATTTAACCAAATTTGAACTTTTCATATTCGTTTTAAGTAAAAAAACTTTTTTATGTTTTGGTTAGTAACAATTTCTATAAGACTACCGTTTAACCATTTATCAAAGTTCTGCCAGCCAAGTAAGACAGCATACCATCTATCTCATTGCTCATGTAATACCTACTACGATAATATCTACATTTTCCTTTTCCTTTTATTCAATTCAGTTCTGTTGTAGTCTTGTTTTCTGCTCGACCGCATCCGCTCACATGTATCCAGGAAATTACTGCTCCAGGTGTATGACTTACGTTTTCGCGATTTTCACCAAAATCTACATAATTTGCGTACTTACGGTAGCGAACAAACATCTTTAATCATTTATAGTGTATTTAAAATTCAATGAACGCATTAAGTTCCAATGTGGATTCCCTTGAAATTCTGCAATTTTGAATTTTGGACTTGTCTGAATTTAAATTAAATGCATTTTGCTCGTAGCACAAACTATTCAACCTTGCCCCCCCCCCCCCTTGGGTCCATTCGTTTTTTTTACGTTTGGAGAAGATTTGTAGTGTTAGGGAAGCAGTCATCAGAATATCAATATTTCTTTCGAAGATGTATATTTAGAAAGAGAAATAAAATATTATAATGAAGGGAAAAAACAGCATAAATATAAGGGAATAAACAGCACACACAATTCAAATATTGAAATGCCGATTCGCTAAACATTCGGTTTTCTGAATTTCAAAATTTGGTGCACCAGACTTGAGACTATTATATACTATAATATTCTTAGTTTACATTTAAAAATAAAAACGAATCATTCATCCTATTGACATCAATAATCATATAAATCAATATCAGATGTTTTATATTATACATTAATTGCTTTCATTCCTATTTTTTCTTTTTTCATTTAAAACAACGCATATAGTTTCATAATTATTAGCATTTATCCTTTCAAAAAGTTCCGATTACTTTGGCTATTAATTGACTTAACTTCGAGTGAGTTAGGTCTTGAGTATATAGACTGTTTATTCTTCTTTGAAGTTTTAGATTAATGAAAATGTGCAATAATTTGTGACGATGTTTTGTAACACATTTAAAATGAATTGTTGAGTATGCTAAATTGTTTTTCTAGAATGAAAACTGCAGAAATCAAACAAAGGCCAAACTATAACTGTGGTAGAGTTTTATTTGTGAATGTGAATTTAACTTCATAATTTTTTGGCTTTTGGGACAATATCAAATTATGTTACGATTCTACTAAGTTATTAATGGAAACAATGCACAGAAACTAATCTTCGTTTTTACACCAGTTGTAAAATGTATCCTTTGTTATGTTTTGCTGTTATGTGAAGTCAAGTTTCAATGCAAGTTGCATTGCTAAAATAGACTGAAGTCATTTCAGTACTAAAGACAATCATTCCTACATTTTAATACGTTCTTGTTTTATAAATTGTATATGAAAACTTTCATTTTTCGTTTTACTTCTCAGGTTGCTTAGAGTCACTTCCTTTTCTTACTCGGAATTTTGTCTTTTTTATGATTTTGTTTACATGTTTTATTCAGTTGTTTTCCTGCGTCATTCATACTTTATTTATCTTCTTATTTTCATCTTAATTTGCCACTAACCTTATGAACATCGATTACAATTATCAGTACATTTATTTTGAACGGCTATGAAAAGCGTGATGGCTGCGCTATACTATATTTATAGTTGTTTAAATCAGGTATTGATAAATCCATCCATCATTTAGAAATTAAAATTTTTTCCACAACGTGCTAATAAATTTTGTAGTTGACGCTTGAAATGCATAAAAAGTATTTTGCATAAACGAAATTAAAAAAAAAAAAGACAGTAGGAACAGAATTGTGTGCCATTTTATGTGTGATCTTTGACCAAATTGGATTTTGCTTAACTTAAGGGGGTCCGGGACACATTTTGAAAAAATTTTTATTATGTACTTTAGAGTTTTGAAATTTTTTGAACTGATTCATCATTTATTTAATAAGCAAAATCATAACATAAATATGAAAAAAAAATTATTTTTTTATTTAAATTTAATTAGTTTTTTTCAAAAAAATGGGGTTGCTTTAAATTGCTATAACTCAAAATATTGTTGGTCAATTTTCAATTTTTTTCCAAAAAAGTATGCACAAATATCTAAGCTTTAATTTTTATTCGGCGATTTTAAAAATATTGATTCAATAAAAAATAAAAAATATTTGAAGAAAAATTTCGAAAAATTCGAAGATACTTTTTTTTAAAAAAATCATAATTTTTGCAGTAAACGTTTTTTTCAAATTCGCCGAATAAAAATTAAAGTAAATTGCTTGAAAAAGATATGCTCCAAGTTTCATTACTTTATCTCTATCGGTTCCTGACTTATAAGAGTTTGAATGCAAGAAATCGGGAAAAATTGCATCATGGAGAAAAACGCGTTTAAAGTTTTAAAGTTATGTACAAATTCGTTAGATGCATGCAACAAAAATAACTATAACTTTCGTTCTATTTAAGGTAGAAACAAGATTCAAACGTCCTCTTAAGAAGAAAAAAACGGGAGCAATTTTTCAAATTATAAAAAAAAATTGCAAAATTTGAGGATTTTTGTGTCCCGGACCCCCTTAATACACACATCTTGATGCAATACTCATAACTTATCTTAGGTAAGGGAATGTGGGGCAAAGTGAAATGGTTAAGATCGCTTACTTTTTTTTATATGAACAAATTGGAATTATGTTCTAAAATTAACGGTTCATAAAGAAAGAACAATATATTCTTTTATCAATTTTGCACTGAAACATTATTTTTTATTTTTGGCAGTAACTTTGTGCCTCCAAAAAAGGGTGGAAATTTTTCAGTTTTTTTTTCCATGGGGCAAAGTGAAAAATGAAATTTTTTTCTAAAGAAATATTTTTTATTTGATTATTAAAGATATTTTTTATCAAATGAAATGAGTAAATAAAATTAATGAATGAATAAATAAAAAGAAAAGGAAAAAATCAAATAAAAAATTAATTAATTACTCTACGAGAAAAATAAATTAGTGAATGAATAAGAAAATAAGTTAATGAATGAATAAATAAGCGGATTATTAAATGAAAGAAAGTAAATGAAATAATTAATTAATAAATTCACGAGTGATTTGATAAAGTATTAAATACGTAAACGAAATAAGCTATTTCACTTGGGCCCGCATCCACTTGAATAACTGTTCAAATTATTTTAAATGCAAATAAGCTCATTATTAAACGAATTAATACTTCACAGATTATTAGTAGATCTCAATTAATATTTAAAAGCGTTAATAACGAGAACTTTATCATTTAATAATAACAAAAATAATTTTTGACTTACAGCAAATATTACAATATGAGTAAATTTTTAAAAAATTGCTTTTATTATCATATTCTTGGATTTTCAGAGGTAGCTTTAACTTGACTGAAATAGACTACATGTGCTACTACATAGTTAAAACATTGCCAGATAGGTGGCGCTAAAAGCGGAGTAAATATTACACCATTTCACTTTGCCCCTCTAGTTCACTTTGTTCCGCACGTCCCTACAATGCGAAATTTAAAACACTTCAGTAACTTTTTGTGTTATATTTTATTTTATTTATTTATTTATTTTTTAGTTTTAATTTAAGATCAAAAATGCAAGATCAAAAAAAAAAAAAAAACAAAGTATCGATTTAATGAAAGAACCAAAACTTGTTCAAAGTACTTTTCGTTTTTAGCGAATTTCTAAAACTTTATGTTTGTATATTTACCTTCAGTTTACCGTGCTGTTTATCTCTTTTTATATAATACTCATGCTGGTGCATTTTGTTATGTTTGCTATACAAATTTAAAAAGCATATTTTTTTCTTTTTTATTCGTTGAGTTGCGTTTTCTAACGCAAAGTCTATATTTTAAGTTTGATTTGTCTGTGACATTTTAATAATTATTTCTAAAAAAAGTCCCAAAAGCCAAAAAAAAAAGGTTCAAAGTTTATATGTGTGTAATTTTTGTACAGTAAAATATGATTATATAAAGATTTATTTTAAAACATGTAAAGATTTGTACAGTAGTGTTTCGTCTATGTCCAGACACCTGAAAAGAAAAGCCTCTTTGCGTCCCACGCTCAATGACATTTGCGTAGATTGTCTGTGTTATGTGTTAGGTATCAGGAGCTAGCTCTCAATGCACGTGAGCTTCTCGTACACGAGCAAATAAATACCGAATTTGTGACGCGCTTTATTTTCTTGCTGCATTCGTGCGAAGTGTTGTCTTTCAGCATGTCCAGCTGCTAGAATTGGAAAAGCGACGAAAGATACTCATACCTCACTGATGTTTTCGTACTCTGTAGAATATTTCATGACTTGTTGCAAAGCGATATTACTCTGATTCTAAAATAAATTTCTGAATTTAAACTATAGTGATTGATTTCCTTGTGTTTTGAAAGATTACAAATCGTTCTCACTTATCTGAAAATACAAGTGGTAATGTACGTTTGATGAATGCCTCTGTATGTATTAGCTTGCGTTAATATGTATTGGGAAATTCATTAAACTTGCATGAATTCTTCATTTATAGAACATTCAATGAAATGCTTTCAAATTGAACTACAAATTTTCTCGTTAACATAAAACCTTATTTTCAAGGCAAAGTACAGCTCGGAATTCCTAAACTTTATAACGTAATTTTTAAGTTCACAACACAAAAACTAAACTTTTTTTGCAAATAATTCTGGAAATTGTAAGGTATGAATTACTCCGGCTTTGCGCAAAATTTATTTTTAGTGGCGCCATCTATGGGCGTAAAACAAAAATATATGCTAATTTTTTAACTTTTCTCGCTATTTGAGTGAATCTTTTCCATATGCTTCTTTTAAATTTAGTGAATATGAATTTTGTCTGTTTTGACGCTTGGATGTATATCCCTAGTTTATAAGCTCAATCAACGCATGACAGTTTAAACGTCTCAACAGAGTGAGACATTTTTTTAAAAGAAAATGTTAATGTTAACATTAAGAATAAGAATTTTAAAAATATGTTTTAATTTCATAAAAATTGTTCAGTACCATTATAAGTGGTATAAACATGATTTGTAATTTGAACTCTCTTCTAATTGTCTAATCAATGTAGTTTCTTGTCTCACAGGGATTTAAAGATGTGTGTTTGTTTATTGTTCAATATGTGCATAAATGTTGAAGCTGTAGAGCTTATATATATACTACCTCTCCTCTAATTTTTCTTCACAAAATATAATTTTTTTATTTGAAAACAAATCTTGGATAAGTATACTTAGAAACACATGAAGTAAAATAAATGTAGAATGACTCTGAAGAAACTGCTAATGGTGAAATAAGAATATGAGAATATTTCACTGGAAAACACAACCAGTTTTACTCCTGAAAAACTTGCACTATTGTTGTTAAGAACGTAACATTTGTATTTGTAAATGCTAGATCCCTAAGACCCAGTTGTATAAAGTAAGGGGATGTAAATATTGTCAATTATGTAAGAGATACTATTTCCAGCTAATTTATTATTTTACCAGTGCTCGCAATTCAAGAACATTCTGTTAAAAACAACGTTCTTTTTGTATGAAAGGCACAATGTAAGAGTCGAATTGTTACTTTTATTTTTGTGCTCAAGATGTGGTCAAAGATCCATCTCTAGTACGAAAATTGTAATTTACTGTCAGCGACAGGATCAGCACTTTCCGATGTTTCTGTTTTGGAAAAGTCCCTGTCAGATTACAAGTTAGTCAAAAAATGCTAACTATCTACTCCATATTCTTTGTTCTGTTACTAGAGTCAAAGTCTTAGACTGTATCAACTTGAATTCCGCTATATATAGAAAATAAAATATTCGTTGTTCTTGTCACATGTGGTTCATTTTAATTTGTCACATTTTTTTAACATTGTCACATATAAAAACAGAACACAAGGTCTGTTTTTAAGTATTTGTTTTATTTGAAGCAATAACAGGGGCGAAAAATCAAAAATTGATTTCCATAAGTAGTCTAACTAGCAATTCGCTACTACCGGGGGATCGTTATATACAGTTTTCGCTATAGCGGGATTCTATTATATGTATACATATATCATTGGAGGTTTATCTGTGTTTGCGTGTTCGTTATGCAAATCCGTAGTTTTCGTCGGATCTTTGACAAATTTGACGCAGAGGTCCTTTGGTGCCCAGGAATTCGCATAGGATTTTTTCACTCCCTATGGGGAGAGACCGGGGGGGGGGGGGTTGTCCAGAGAATCCTTGAAACGGACTGTTAATATCTGTTAATGACAATGACTGAAATTTTGGAATTTTATCACATCCGAAGAGGTCTAAATTTAAATTTGAGTCATGAAATTGCTCTTTTCTACACGTAGACGGGTAAGTTTACACTTTTTGTTTTCCATTTAACCCTGGTTGTATAATGATGCATCACTTTATACAACCTTTATTTTTGAGGTAGACCGTGCAACATCGAGCAATGCAACTAGTAGTTCAAGAAAAAAAAATATTAACTGAAAAAATCATACGAGTTCTATTATTAATCTTATTGATAATAATAAACGGTTTAATTTCGTTTAAAAGTATTAATTAACAATACTATTTTTATTATTCTGTGACAAATCTAATTGATAAAGATAACTATACAAACACTCAAAGCAAATTGAAGCAAACATTTGTAGTCTAAAAAGTCAAATATTTTACAATAACATAGAGATTTAATACAGCTATTCAATGAATAAAAAATAAAGCTTACCTATCTAAAGGGAATAAATATAAACTGAATTCATGAAAAAAGCATGATGAGTGAATCATTTTATTGGCACATAACTAAATCTGGGCTGCATTATTAATAAACACATATTAGTTTCTTGTTTAAATATTTCTATTCTTGTAAACTATCGCTACTTCTTTCAGTTGAGAAAGTGTAATTTTTATAAGTCTTCAAATGTATTTTTTAATTTTGTATGTATAAAAATTTTACAGAACTTTGAAAATGTTATCTGCAAAACTTCCCAATTTCAAATCTGGAATACACCCAAACCTGTTCTTATGCGGTCGATAGGGACCGCATTAAAAAAAATTGTTTCAAATTGCACGAGTAGCTTTAAAAAGTTGTTTTCGCGACACAGTTAAAAAAAAAAAATCTGCTGTGGATAGGAATGCATAAAAAAAGTCTCACATACATAAAAACCCTAAAACTTACAAAATAATCTTTAAAAGAAATCAAAATAACCCGAGTGATGATCAATTTTTGCCGAGTAGTTGGACAAAATTTCCCGAATAAGGACAGTTTTGGGAGGTCACAGTGACTTCCCATCAGGGTGCCTATGTCGTCACTTGAAGATACGTACCTCGCACTCGTTTTAAAAGTAATTTCGTCGATTGAATCCCAATCTGATTGAAATTCCAATATACCGCACAAAAAAGAAAAAAAAAAATCGCATAAATACAAATATGGGTGTATTTTCATTACTTTTCAAGTGTTATGAATTTAGGTTTAATTAAAATAATTTTGTCATAGTCTAAAATTCAGTGTTGTTCCCGAAACTGTAAGACTTTGATACGAATAGTAAAAGAAAGGCGGCATATAAATTTTATTTTACGCACAAAATGTTTCCTTTCTTTGCTTTTCATAATTTTTTAAAAATCACTATCCCTAATTTTAATAATTTCGATAAAGTTTTTTTTTCCGAAAATTAATGCATACAAAGTTTAAGAAATAAAAGCTGTTTAATTTTATCAATGGCCATTGAATTTTATCCGGGGTGGAGAGGGGGGGGGCAAAGTTCATAGAACAAACTGGGTCAGTTAAATTTTCAAGGGAGCAGTTTTAGGGGTATTTTTCTCTTTTTAAGGGGGGGGGGGGGGAATTTCGGTTTTGAAGAGGTTTTCGTTGCGTTTGGAGGAAGTGCACCATTGCGCTTCTAGAGGCACCCTTGGTAAGGGTATAAAACTGAAATATTTGAGGTAATTAAACTGTGTGCATAATGTACTCAGAGTTCTGAAAAAAATATTTTTTAATTTTCAGTTAAAAATGCCTTGTGTGCAAAACATGCTGAGTGAAAATGAAATATTTCTGAAACACATAATTCAGAGAGGGGGGGGGGGGTTTAAAATAGGAAGTCTTCAGGGGAGGAGGCGTCAGAAAGTACATAGTTAATAACAAAAAGAGTAGAAAACACAGGTAAATATACTCGGTTGTAATTTGAGTCATATGGAATTATGAAAAGCATGATTCATTTTTTCCCGTCTGAATGAATTCAACTGAGAAGTTTTGTATAGGAATGTAAAATAAACGGGGGAAAGGTGGATTTTCCTACCTCTTTGAAAATAAAATGAAAAAATTAAGGAAAATTATTGATTTGAATACGGAAAATACGTAGTGTTCACAATCATAAAAGAAATATATATAGCAAAGAAAATGAAATCAATACCAAGGTAGAATACCATAGAAAAACGATACATCAAATGACAAATATTTTTGAAAACAGAAAACCTAAAATCAAGATTTTAAAGTCAAAGTATACAATACACTAAAGTTATAGACTGCAAATTATCTTTCAAAACTAAAACAAAATCTGGGTGATAAATCTTGAGTGATAAAATGCATTTAAGTCTTTGGGAATATGTGTACAGTGGGACTGGAATTGTTTGACAAGACAAATCTGAATACTTCCTCTATGTAAAACCGAAACGCTATGGCATTTGTGCACTTTCTCTTTCCTTTTCCTCTTTAACAGGGGAGATGAAGAAGGGGTGGGGAGGCCTTTTTACGAGCCGAAATACATAAATTTTCATTATACGAGCCATAGGCGTACGTGTTTTCAACCCCCATTTCGTCACATTGATAACGAAAGGGAAAGCGCGTGACCATGGGAATAGTCAGAGGGAGCAACTGCCCCTTCCTAGAGGAGAACCAGTGATACTTACGCTCCTCCATAATGTCGAAACATATAGCTTAAAAGTACGTTTCAAGGAATTCAATTTTGAAAAATTTCTGGGAAAGAGCCGCTTAAATAGGAAGACTAAAAACCATCATCTCGTTGGACCTGTGCTTGCCCCTACATAACGAAAATCTTGCCTACGGTCATCGCATGGCAGTAGACATTGCAAGAGTTTTAAAAGTTTTGAGTCTGAAAACGGCAGATCTTTATTGGTGGGAGTAAGATTGCGAATGACATTCGTTTCTGCACATTGTATTACAGAATGAAATCCCGGCACCGGACTGGGTCAAGGGTCGCAGATTCGATACTAGCCGGTTGGAGCCTTTAGCTAATAATGGTGCACAACTAATGTAACTAAATGGTTCAATACTTATCGTATACATACAAGTAACCTGTCTTGATCACAAAGTTCTCCTAGTTCCAATTACAAATCTATACCTCTGGGAGTATTGGGTCATAGGTTCCTGTGAGGAACCTCAGATCCACAAAGGAATATTTTTTGAACAAAATATTTCCAAAAACTTAATAAAGCGCACGTTAATGTTATATGAAAAAGCTGTTTCCATAGCAGCGTATTTAAAAGCAAATGTCTTGAAAATTGGCAAGTAACATTCCCACGTCACGTCAGACTGTAACTTTAACGAATCAAGAGGAGTGAAATCGTCTTCTGCTTGCTAATGATTTCAGCAGATGGCAGCACAAGCAAAGTAAATTTAGACCGCCTAGTTGAGTTATTAACTCATATGATGTTTTTAATTTTGGAAATGAGAAGTTATGCACAAAAAAGCAGCAGTTAATGCCTCTTGACAGGTCCGTTGAACCAGTCCGTTGTTTGCTCTCCCCCCCCCACACACAATAGTTAATTGCCTTCTGGCCCTGGTTTTAAGCTGGACCTACCATGCAGCTGACTGGTGCTCCCTCCTGAAAAATTTAGTCCTTCCGTTTTCAGGGCCACTGAGAGCCAAGGTGGGTCCCTTGTCAGTTTGTTCACCGGACCCTCTAGCCTCTACCCCTACAAAACTTCCAAAATTTTTTCACTCCGATTTCTATCCGTGCCCGCAATAGATCCGGGCTCCTAGTTTCTGACTAGACTGTCATAGCCTTTCGTCGGGTCTGTTCGTTTTTACTCAAATTTTAGTCTTCTGGAGCACTTTGGACAAGGGCGGATACAAGGGGGGGGGGGGCGATGGGGGCGATCGCCCCCCCCCCCTTGAGTCAAGAGATGAATAACCGGGCACCTATCGAAATTAACCAAAAAAAAAACAACTAAAGAATATTCGCGAAATAAAATCTTCTTCAGAAGCAAAAGAACATTCTTTCTTGCCTTTATAGGAATAAGAATTTATAACATTTTTTTTCTTCTTTGTTGGGATTGAATTTTGGCTTGAAAGTATGATGAAACAGAAACCTTAAGATCTTTTAACCGAGAAAGAAAAAGTCTAACGGGCTAAAATGCAAATCATAAAGGGGAAAGGGGGAAACATAACCTTCGCAATCAGACATTCAGAGCGCCGCCGATTTTTTGATGACGCCAGTCATTCTGTATAGCGTCACTCTAGGAAACCGCGGGAAATGTTCAGTCATTGTCTCTCTTGAATACATCTAACTTCCAAAGACTATGTCCAAAAGAAAACAAAGCAATTTATTTGGATTTTTCAAGAAGAAAGAAGACCAAGAAAAAACCCATGAAACTAGTGAGCTACCAGATGTTGTTAGACAAGGTACGTTTATGTATTTTG
>NW_026557816.1:0-19772 GCF_026930045.1 Uloborus diversus
GCACTTTTCCGCATGTGTTCGAATCGAAAAAAAAAAACTCAACATTCATTTGGGGGTGAGCAAAATGGAAATTAAGGGCGATTTTTGAGTGAAAATTTTTTCGCGAATACAATACTTCCTTTTTTGTAAAAGGAAGTAAAAAGGGGGGGATAGAATGGGGGTGTTTTGTTTAAATTAAAGGGAACAGGGCATTTACCCTCAGCTGTGAAAGACATATGATTTCCAAGGTCTTCGCTGAAGGGGTTCAGAAAAAGTGTGACTTTCAAGAAGCTGTAACTCGCTTGCTTTTCATGCTACAAAAATATTGTAATGACAAAAGTTGAAGGAAATTTAATCCTCTTTAACATTTGCATTGGAAGTTTTTTTGTAATTTTAACCATTTTTGAGATATTTTGAAAATGCTACAAAAAGTCACAAATTTTGGGGGGTTTTCGGCCCCCAAAAGTTCTCCCGAGGTCTTTCGTGTTGGATAACTTGGTTTTTTACTTCCTTTTACAAAAAAGGAAGTATTGTATTCGCGAAAAAATTTTCACTCAAAAATCGCCCTTAATTTCCATTTTGCTCACCCCCAAATGAATGTTGAGTTTTTTTTTTCGATTCGACCACATGCGGAAAAGTGCCTAAGAATGTATAGACACGCGAAATATCCATTTTGACCATCACCGAGGTAATTACAACGACTTTTCTCGTGACGTCTGTATGTATGTGCGTATGTGTGTATGTGCGTATGTGCGTATGTGCGTATGTATCTCGCATAACTCAAAAATGGTATGTCCTAGAAAGTTGAAATTTGGTACATAGACTCGTAGTGGGGTCTAGTTGTGCACCTCCTATTTTGGTTGCATTCGGGTGTTTCTAAAGGGGTCTTTTGCACCTTTTTGGGGGGAAATCATTGTTAATTTCGATGCAAACTCAAGTGGTGTTATAATTTGGCGGTCACTTGGCGATATATCGCCAGTCTTTTGGTTGCCAAGTTTTGTCGCCAACTTGGCGAAAAATTTGGCGATTTTTTTTTTTTTAAATCTGCTTTCAATGTGGCCATTGCTAGTGACATTTAAAGAGTTAGAGAGAGAATCCCATTAAAATTGCAATAATAGGGAAATAGCATTAAATTGGTGTAAAAGGAAGTCATGTGATGCACACATCAGCTCGTTCATATTGGCACTAGTATACACAAATTTAAAAAATAAAATCTTTGACCCCATTTTTTGTAAGGCAAGCCCGTTTTTTTCTACCTATTGACTGGACTATATATCTGGAAGCATAAAAGCAATTGTGAACCCAAGTAATACTTAATGCAGCTGATTTTTAGCTCTCCATGTTCCTCATTTCACATCTTTTCATATTCATTTTCATTACTTCATAACACGTAAAGTTCACAACAAATAAATTAGTCTAACCAATACTTTGAGACTCATTTTCATTAGTACACTGTCAAAAATGAAACGCTCAATTTTGACGATTCAGCAATCCTCGAGCACTATTTCGTTATTTTCTACGATCCTTTCGTCACTGAATCACGTGATATTTGACGAAACCAGAAATCTTAAATTTTTCACGAAATAATTTCGTCCCGATTTCGTCATATTGCAGTGCATTCTGGGAGTTTTCGTTTCAGTCTTGTACTTGCTCGTTAAATTATTTTACGGCAGTTATTCTAAAGGATTTATAAAAAAAGGTTAGTATTTATTAAAATTTTTATGTGCAATGTGCCTTCTTTTATGTATTGTTATATTTTTGTTTAGTGTTGTGTTTATTGTTGTATTTAAAACACATTAAAATTGAAAACGATCTGTTCGATTTGGTTTGGAATTCTGTATAAACTAACTTTGAATGACCTCCACGTTAGGCTTAACTAGCGTTATTTTTTATTTGCAAATGAAAATGTTTGTTTGTTGACATTTGTTCCCAAAAACGTACTTCCTTTATTTCGTTAGAAAATTGACAAAGATGACCAAAGCATTTTTACGAATTTAAACTTACATAAAAAATTCCACCGTAGCTGCAGCAACGCAGATAATAAATACAGCGCCTTGATAAATAGCATAGAACTTTGAAAATTTTTATTTCAACGTTGAATATGTTACATGGTTATGTGTTTTCATTCTTCTTCATGAATTTTACTAATATAATTCTGGTGAACGAAGTGTTTTTGTTTAATAATTCAAAATTTTTTTACTCTGCATTTTTATTTTTTAAAACAAATGTACCGCCCCTCACCCCCCTCTCTAAGTATTGGTATTTTTTTCTTCTACTCTACATGTAATATTTTATTCAATGCAATAATAATTTATACAGTAGCTCTCTCCCAAAAGTGTACGTAACACTTATGATTTTCAATGAAATATTGCTCTACCCATTAGGTAAGATTAATATTTTGGAATGGGTAAACAATAAATATTCTATAGTTAATTCTTAACAAAACCACATAAAATATTTTAATAGAAAAATAAAATATGATTTTGAAGAAATTAATAATCAAAAAGTATTAAGAACTTTATCTCACAAAAGTATTCATAAAAAATATTTTTTAATAATTGCTAGCAACCTTTTAAACAATCCCATAAAAATCGAGGAAAAAAAGTGCTTAATGCAATTAAAAATAAATGCAAACTGGCTCTCAGCTTATGGTTCGGAAATGATACCCCCACTTTTTTTTTGTTAGGCTCGTTGACCGGACTTATTAAAGTCGCACCCCATGTTGTTTATGTAATGTCATTTCCTTCTGCAGCTGTCTTCTGTTTATGTTGTATCAATACTTCATTATTTGTTGAGTCTGTTTCTTTCTTTTTTCTTTTGAATGGTTTTACTTGCAAAATAAAACATGAAGTAAAGTAAGTATTAATTTAATACAATGCATTTTGAGTTACAAAGAAAATATTAATTTCCATAAAGAACTAGATCTTTGTGCTTTGCAGCTAAATATTTTCAATTTTCTTTCAAATTTTCCCAAATTTAAAATAAGTTATTGAAGATAACCTTGATTTAGAAAATAAGGTAAGTTAGCAGCATGTTTGAAAATAATAACAATTATAAAGCGTTTTTTGTTGTTTATTTTCACATTTAGTACGCTAAATTCTATGTTAATTTGCGTTACTTGATTTGTGATAATTATGAATTTTTCCATTATACATAGTTTTTACAGCTGAAAAAAATGCAGCATTAATTTTATTGCCATATTTGCTGCCTCAAGGAACTATCAGCAAAAAAAAAAGGGGAATTCCCTTCAGAAGCATTTCATAGAGAAACTACGAGTAAGTTCAAATTTAAGTTAAAGTAATGTTTTTTGCTGTAGACAAAGTAAAATGTCTATGTAAAATTTCAAATGAAAAATTGAAAGGAAAATAAAAAGTATATGATAAAAACTAGCAAACTTTGCTCGATACGCTAGTCACTATTTTCATTACATACATTGGAATCTCTTACTTGCAATTCTGTCTTAGCGTTGGCCATGGTTGCATTAATGCTTATGGAGCTATTTTAGTAAATCAGTAAGGTTCTAATCAATTATGTTAAATAAAGTACCTAATTTCCCTTGAAGTTCCAGAGAGGTAAGTATGAAGTATGTACCAAAGTACTTCAAAGTATGAAGTATGTACTGCATGCAATAATACACCTCCTGCATTAAACATAAATTTTGCCAAACAAGCATTCTACATAGAAGCAAAATTAATAAAACAAATAATCGATTGAAAAAAGAAAAAGGTAAGCTTTTTCTCAAGATCTAATTTCATTTTCTATATCTAATTTTCGAACAAAAATATACAAACTTAAAGCTGTCCATTTTATTGCACTATTTCTTTAAAATAAATGGTATTAGTTTGATAAAAAAAAAATTTTTCTTTGGAATTTTTTTATGCGATGCAATAAAGAATTAAATCCCCAGCAATATTCTCATGAGCAAATATTGATGTAACTCTGCATAAAAGTAACCTATGTCTTATTCTTCTAGAACCCAATGTCTTCTGAGGAAATAGCATTTCTATATTCCCAGTAGGGCTGGACGATGTAGGAATTTTTACATCGTGATGCAACGCCAAACTTACATTGCGAGTAGTTGAAGCAGATTGAATTATTCTTCCCGCTATAGGCGGCAAACCCCCGATTAGGGGAGTTTTCCCTGCAAAAATCCAAGCTTTTGTCAGAATTTTCCCAAATTTGGCACGAAAACTATCCTATGGGAATTCACAAACATCAAAGGACAAATGTACCAAACTTGGAATAGATCCGACAAAAACCCACGCGGGGCATTCCCCATGCATAGCAGGACTATAACGGGGGAATTCTCGAGCATCAAAGGAATTCTGTGCCAAATTGAGAAAAGATCTTATAAAAACTGGTTTTTGAAAAAAAAAAAAAAGACCCCAATAGCTGGACGAAAACTACCCAATGAGAACTCCTGAGCATCAAAGAAGTTCTGTGCTAAATTCAGAAAATATCCCACAAAAACTTTTTAAAGGAGAACCCCAATGGGGGTTGTCCCCTCCCCCCCCATAGAAGAAGGAAAATTACCCTGCTTGAATTCCCGAGCAACAAAAGACCTCTGTGTAAAATTTGGAAAAGATCCCACAAAAAACTTGGTTTTTATAAGAATAACCCCAATGGGGGGTTGCCCCCCCCCTCCCATAGAAGAACGAAAATTATCCTGCTTGAATTCCCGAGCATTAAAAGACGTCTGTGTAAAATTTGGAAAAGATTCGACAAAACCGTGGTTTTTATAAGAAGCACCCCCATGGGGTTCCCTCTCCCCCCCACAATAGAGGAACGATAACTACCCTTTGAATTCCCAAGCATCAAACGACCTCTGTGCCAAATTTAGAAGAAATCCGACAGAAACTTGGTTTTTATAAGAATAACCCCAATGGGGGGTTGCCCCCCCCCCATAGAAGAACAAAAATTATCCTGCTTGAATTCCCGAGCATTAAAAGACCTGTGTGCAAAATTTCGAAAAGATTCGACAAAAACGTGGTTTTTATAAGAAGCACCCCCATGGGGTTCCCTCTCCCCCCCCCCCCCCCACAATCGAGGGACAATAACCACCCTTTCAATTCCCGAGCATCAAACGACCTCTGTGCCAAATTTAGAAGAAATCCAACAGAAACTTGATTTTTGTAAGGAGAACTTCCATGGGCGTTGCCCCCCCCCCCCCTGGAGGGACTAAAACCATTGTGTGTGCATTCCCGAGCATCAAAGGACCTCTGTGCCAAATTTGGAAAAAATCCGACAAAGACTTGGCTTTTATAAGGAGAACCCCCATGAGGGTTGTTCCCCCCCCCCCCCCTCCGTAGCGGGACAAAAACTGCTCAATGAGTATTCCTGAGCATCAAGAATGAACCTCTGTGCCAAATTTGGAAAAAATCCGACAAAGACTTGGCTTTTATAAGGAGAACCCCCATGAGGGTTGTTCCCCCCCCCCCCCCTCCGTAGCGGGACAAAAACTGCTCAATGAGTATTCCTGAGCATCAAGAATGAACCTCTGTGCCAAATTTGGAAAAGATCTGGCAAGAAATAGATTTTTTACAGGAAAACTCCCCATATGGGGGTTTAGTTAGATACCATGGGGAGTTTATGGGGCCGGACTAACATGCGGGTTTCCGTTCTTCTTCTTTTTTTTTTTTTTTTTTTTTGCGTGGATAAAAAAAAAAATGCTTGGATGTAAGCAAACTTGTGGAGCACACCGAGGTTTTTATTCTAAACCGGTGTAATGATGAAGGGTGTACTGTACATCGGTATTTTACGATGTATCGGTGCATCGTAAAGCCCTGATTCCCAGATGTCATTTCACATTGTTCTTTAACTTGAATTTGCAATAATTAATTTTACATTTTAAAGAAATTGTCTGCTTGTATTTTTACATTAATAAAATTTTTTTTAAACATCTTTTATGTGTCTCTTTCTTCAACAAATACTTGAGGGAGGGGGGTGCAGGCCAGTCATTTCCATTTTTTTTCCAATTGTGGAAAAAGGTGTATTATCTTCAAAAATTTTATAGAAAACCAACTAAAACCACGGCCTTTCGTACGTAAAGACATAAATGTTCAAAAATCAAGGGGGGGGGAGATCATCTCCCATGAATGACACCCCCCCCCCCGTAAATGACGGGCCTGTGAGTGTAACTATGCGCATCAAAGTGGGAAATTATGGTGTAAGATTCTGAAGTTAAGATTTGACTAAATCTTATAAAATATAGTCGAACCTCGTTAAAACGAACTTTAATGGATCATTAAAATCGATTATTCTTAACAGAATTCGTTTTATCCAAAAAACAACAATGGGACAGGGATTACAAAAAACTCCGCTTTAGAAGTAATTCTTTTTAAGCGTGTTCGAATTAACGAGGTTCGTCTGTATTCTCAAAAAAAAGAAAGAACACTAATCAGCTCAAAAAAGAAAAAAGAAAAATAAAAGAAATAAATAAACTCAAAAAATTACGAAATTAACATGCTCAAATATGACGAAATTAATTTGACGAAACTAATGCTCTCAAAACTACGAAAATGATCGTCGATTTGACGAAACTAGAATGAAGAAATATTTCGTTACATTTGACGAAATTCGCATCTTCAAACCAGAGACGAAAGCAGTTTCCTCAATTTGACGAAATGTTCGCTCGGAGCATATCCCTGGAAGCGACTTCGTCAGAAACGAAGAAAATTTCGTCGAATTTGAAAGTCCATTTCTGAGAGTGTAGAACTAACATATATAATATTTTGGAAAAACGTCTTTTATCTCACCAATTAATTCCAATTTTTTTTTTTTTTTTTTTTACAATGACACTTTTTTGTCCTGCTACTGTATGACCCATTTATCGTCATCAGAAAAATCTTCGTTTTTTAAAATTTTGTATGTATGCTTTTTTTTAATGCAATTATATATACTTTATTTCCACAATAGGATAAAGACCCCAATAATTGGCACTTTAAGAGTTTGTCCTTAAATTTACCTCTGTTTTAAGTACTTAGAAAAAAATACTCTCTTGCAAATATTTTTGTCTCAAAGAGTGCACATCTGTGCATCTATTTGGTTCATTAAAATCAAAAATGTCTTGAATCGATACTTTTATAAAAATATGTATGTAAAAAGTTACCAAAATCCCCAGTAATTGGCACCTGACACTCCAGTGTATGACACCTTGTGATCCAATAATTGGCATATGTTAATAGAACTGGAAAATCACTTTATTTTTTACTTTTAAATTACATACAAATTTTATCATCATAAGAAACATGAGTAACTAGGGGGCTATCGCCCCCTGCTCGCTATCGCTCGCCAACCCCCGGAACTGCTTACGCAGTTCCCTGTGGATCGCTTCGCGATCCATGCTCGCTTCGCTCGCTCGCTGTATGCCAATACATTAGCCTAGCTAAAATTTTCCGTAAAAATTAAAGTTGGTAATTGCATTTAGGTCACCATCCATTTAACCAATATGAAAATTACGTTCATAATGTTAATTTGTCTGCTTTAGCCAGATTTTCGACAGTTTAACTTTGCTGTATGTAAGATGACTGCCTTGGCAATGTGCACAACTTTACCATTATAGATACAAAAGTGTCTGTCATTGCTTTGGAGAGATTGCACTTCTACCTGTTGGTCCGCGGAAGGTATTTTATTTCCCTTCTACCACCCATTGGAAAACCAATGAAGGCATTCCCCTATCCGCCACCTGGGGACGCGCCCTCTAGGGGTTACAGGCTCCCCCGAGGGATGTATTTACATTATTTACACTCTTATATATTTACATATTTACACTCTTATATATTCTAATCTGAGAAAACTTCCTCATATACACAATTAAAAATGTCCCGTTTGGGAGCCACAACTGACACTGCTTCAAAAGATCTTGTTCTTGATAATGCCACATAGAGCTGGCCATGACTAAAAACAGGCTCAGAGAGCACCAAACATATTTTCTCAAACGTTTGTCCTTCTTGTTGTTATTCTGAATCCTTGCCACGTCACGAACAAAAAATGGTTTAACTAAAAACGCGAAAACTCGCCAAGGCTACTTTGCTTGCACAATACTAAAACTACTATAACCCTAAACAAATTTGGCGAAACCTTTCAGCTGAGAATAAAAGGAATAAAGTAAATTCTTTCTCGGTTATTCATTTTGAACTGAACTGTCGTACTGAAGCAGAGAATAGACGACGCTCAAAGCGCCTACGCGTTCAAAACAACATTGCCGATGAACATGATTGTGGAGCAATGTGTGAAGAATGCGAATTTTGTGGTGCTCTTTATTGGCAGAAAGAGCGTAATACTGCAAATAAATATACTAAATGTTGCCATGACGGAAAGGTGCGGTTACCGGCATTGTGTGACGCACCTGATCTGTTGAAGGAACTGCTGACTGAAAATTCCCCAGCCGCTAAAAATTATCGGCAGCGAATCAGAGAATACAACTCTGGAAATGGCTCGTCTTAAATTGGATTCAAGAACGGTTTCCTGCCTTCTTTGAGCTTTTCTTTGCTGATTAAGGTTGAAATGGGCCACAGCCCGACTCAAACTCATCTCAAAAAAAAAAAAAAAGTTCGTTGAGTATTCTGTGATTCAAGATTTCAAAACAACGTAGAAGTTTGTTTACATGATTTATCGGCGAAGTGTTGCCAACAGAGGTTTAGAAATTCACCCCTTCATTTGCCGGCACGTAAGAGAATTATATATATAGATGATAATGTAAAGTAAGTAATCTTTACTAATAATAAAGCAGAAAGTCTCTCTCTGTCTGGATCTCTGTCTCTCAGGATCTCTGTCTCTCAGGATCTCTCTCTGTCAGGATCACTGTGACGCGGTTTGGGGTCAAAATGTCGCCACCGAAATGTCGCGGGACAAAATGTCGCGGCCAAAATGTCGCCGGGCCAAAATGTCGCCGGGCCAAAATGTCGCCGGTCCAAAATGTCGCCGGTCCAAAATGTCGCCTGCCCAAAATGTCGCAGGGCCAAAATGTCGCCGGGCCGAAATGTCGCCGGCCCAAAATGTCGCAGGGCCAAAATGTCGCCGGGCCGAAATGTCGCCGGTCCAAAATGTCGCCGGTCCAAAATGTCGCCGGGCCAAAATATCGCCGATCCAAAATGTCGCCGGGACAAAATGTCGCCTGTCCAAAATGTCGCCGGTCCAAAATGTCGCCGGGCCAAAATATTGCCGATCCAAAATGTCGCCGGTCCAAAATGTCGCCGGGCTAAAACGTCGCCTGTCCAAAATGTCGTCGGGCCAAAATGTCGCCGGGCCAAAATGTCGCCTGTCCAAAATGTTGTAGATCCAAAATTCGTTTATTCAGTTGGTAAGAAAAATTTAAATGTACAAAAATGATGTTTAACACCAAATTTGCAGAATAAATGGTTACTGCCTTTAATGAATATCTCCGTTAAAAATGGGACTGAAATAACTGAGTTTCATGATAAATTCTAAAAAGATTATTCCGTTTAGATTCGCAACTCTCGGCTGTTTTTCAGCAAACAAATAGAATACAAGCGTTACGTTATCTTATTTCTTGTGACTCGCTATCTACCAACTGCAAAACGTTCTGACGGCGTTCAGTTCTGACGTTCGCTAAATTATTTTAAAATTTTCTTCAAGAATAGTGTGCGTTTGTATGTGACCGATTTTTTGGGGACATTCTACGTCAAAACCTGTAGTAAGAATTCGAACGATACCCGCAAGTACCCATATATGATTTAGGGCTGCGTGGTTTTTTGCGTCAATTCGTTCAAGATAGTGGAGTAACTGAACGTTTTCATCGATATGCGGGACTGTCATTGCTCAAAAAATGATGAAGGGAATCAAATAAAATGTTAGGAAGCAGCAGAGGGACAGATTTTGGGCTCAATAACACCAGAGGGTGGAGCAATCGAATGTTTTTTTCCTTTCTTTTTTATTATCTGTGATTGATATATCTCAAAAAGTAATACAGTAGACCCTCGTTTTCAGCGGGTTTATTTTACGCGGTTTCGATTATACGCGGTTGAAGATTTGACACCTTTATTTTATTTACGCAGATGAGTTTCGGTTTTACGCAGATGCGGCAATGCAAACAGGTAACATTTTCCTCTCTTTCAAAACCCAAGCTCCTAAAGATTGCAGATTACACGTAACTAACTGCATTTTGGCATGCTAAAAATCGAACTTGGGTCCTTGGAGACATTTTATGCGATTGGTTCCAGAGCTTTTTCCATCAGAAGTAAAGTGATTAAACTCACACAGTTCAGAACTCACTGGAAGAAGAGCTTTTAGGAGTGACAAAGGAGGTCAAAACCAACGCGGATACCGACTCCGGTGACACACAACCAAAAACGCTCACATTGAAAATTTTCGAACCATCCGTAGACAATAGGAATGATCTTTCTGATTTGTTAGTGAAAGAAGATTCTATCATGGAAATGACGCAAGTGATCATGGATGAATTAATGTTAAGCAAAGAATTGGAGGAAAAATTCTTAATGACTACCAAAAAACTATCATAGTCAGCCAGGGGCGGCAAGTAGGGGGGGGCAAGAGGGGGCGGTCGCACCCCCAAATTTTTTGAGCAGAATGATAGAAAATGGGTGAATTCAATTTATGTAAGTCGGAAATCAATATTCATTAAAGGAAATCTCGCTAGTTCTCAGCAACTATTTGATGAAACTGGACACATTCTCAGACTAGAAAAAGTGTTTTTCGTTATTTGGATAATGTCTTAGAAATTCATGAAGTATTTTCGGCTTTTTCAGAACATAGAAAACTGATAGAGAACCTTGGTTAAATTTAACTAAAGAAGAGATTTCCTCATATAGGCTAAGTATTTCATACTTGTGTGCCCAGTGTAACGATGGTATGTTTAATATGAGAGGCCCGTGCAAAGTGGTGTGGCAGCATGGTTTTCACAAAAAAATTCCTTGATATTTTACATTTATTTTTACACTCATTTTTTAAGTGTATATTTATTTAATGAGTGTTCATCACTTTTTTTTTTTTTTTGCTAGAAACACGATTCAGCTGCTCAATGCATTATTTGCTTTCATAGAAAATTCTTAAAAATGCATGTGATTATTGAATATTTAAAAACATATCGACAAATACCTTTTATGGGGCTCTATAATTATGCAACCTCGGAGTGACACAAGATGGTCTTCAAGAGTTAAAACTATAAAATTATTTCTCTATCTTCAAGGCAGTGCTTTGACGACTGGAAGAATTATTGCCAAACGATTCTTTCAATGATGAAAAAGCTCATGCCCTTTAGCATGTATGACTTCGTTTGAATTTGTGTTCAATTTGTTTATATTGAGGAAAGTTTTTGAAAAATGCTTTAATCTATCAAAATATCTTCAATCCTCTACCCTTAATTTTGGGACTATCCAAGCCACAGTTCAATCTACAATTGATCTGTGCACCATACTGCAATAGTTCAATCAACAATTGAAACTGAAAATAGATTTTACATAGATGTATATTTCAATCAATCGTGAAACTTGTCGAAAAAATTCTGTATGGTTGGCTTTATATTATCTGGATTGTATTTTGAAAACTAAAAATAAAATGTTTCAATTATGAGTAAAATTTTTAGCATGAGGCAAGAAAAATTACAAGCAATATACCAACAGACCGCTTATTATATCGAGAGACTGCAGTTTTGTCCTTGTTATGGACTCATCAGTCTGGAATAGTGAACAACAGAGCTGGAGGCAGATGACATCTCATTGAAGCTGAGAGCGCCGACGAGACTAGATTTTTCAATGATGAAAAATTTTGAAGTTGCCTGGGTGATTTTGAAGAGTAAGATATAAAAAGTGTTTTCATACATAACTTGGGTACTTCAATTATGTTTTAACTATTCCAATCAACCTAGCTAGTAGGATTTTTTTGTGTCTCAAGATAATTATTTTTGAAGCACAATAGGGAAAAAAACTTTTCTTCTTAGCTCTAGTGGCAAAGCAGCACCACACTGGGCACTGATAGATTAGTAACACGATTCCTTGCTCTTCCGAATTCCAAAAATCACACATTAAAACTTTTCCAAAGGGTATAAAAACTTTAGTATCAAGACATTTTGTATGATAACTTATTAGAAAATGAATCAAAATTTTAATTGTTTCTAAACACTAATTTTTATTCATATTAAATCGCTTTTATGACCACTTCCTGTTAGCTAATGTGTGTTCGGTACCGCAGTGTGGTAATGCATATTTAAGAAACTTGACCCCCCAAAGGAAATGCTGAAATGCCGCCCCTGTAGTCAGCTCTTCTTCATAAACAGAACACGAAATTAGTTTGTTTTCTTTATGCATATTGTGCATAAAAATTGATATAAGTACACATTAAACTTATTATACAATTAGTCATCACTAGAATGAAGTATTTTTTTTTTAATCTACGGAACCTAATTCCTATTTTGACACTAATATTAGGTCTCAATTTACGCGGTTTCGATTTACGCAGCATTTCCGTGGAACATAACCCCCGCGTAAAACGAGGGTCTACTGTACAAGGGTTAAGACAAAATTTGGTCTACAGGTATATCTTAAAGGGCGAGTTGCTCATTTATTTTTGGCTTCAGTCATCCCAAAAGGATGGATCACAGAATAATTTTTATCGTTTTATGTGACTGCTATATCTCAAGAAGAAATGCGAGGATTCATACAAAAATGTAGTATACAAGTGAAATTAAACGAAAACAAGCCTTATTTTCGTTCTAAGTTGAGTTTCGTAATCGTTTACGTGAGTCAGTGTAATTAAATAAACAATGAAAAATATACTGAATTTATATATGAGAGGTTGAGCATGATATCAATAAAATCTAAATTAGCCGTGTATTCCTTTCATTTTTGTAGCACTTTAACTAGCGTGAGTGTTAAATAAAAACTGAGTTTGCATTCTTATATAATTTGCGTAGTAAAAATTCACTAATTAAAACAGCAATTTTTTCTGAGAGAGAAAAACTTATTTGTTTATTATTATTATTATCAATATTCTTTTCTTTCTGAATTACCAAGCTATATTGAGCTGGAACTATTACTTTTTGAAACTCATTTTAAAAATAAGTCTAGGTCAAAATTGATCTGAATCAGTTGATATCAGTTATTTCACCCTACATTATGAAATTTTTTCTTTTCTATTTAAAATTGGAAAATGTGATTAGCTGACAAGCGCTACTTCGCATGCATGAAAGTATCCTCTTGAAAACCTTCAATAAAATAGCTGTTTTGAAATTGTCCCTTGATGTTCTATCGAATATATAAATTTCATGAATGTTGAGAATTGAAAATATTTGTCATCACGAAGAGTCGTTTTTCAAAAATCTGAGTGAAAGACACCTGTTTTAGCAGTTACGGGTTTCATTGATTTCAAAAGATTTGACGGTGAACATTTCGACGTAATTTCAGAATTTTACTCATAAGAGATGGGAGTTCCCACGGCAGTTTTGATCTTACTTTAACCAACGTATATCTCACTGAAAACGTAGTTTTTTTTTTTTTTTTTTTTTTTACAGTTCTTAGAGTTATGTTGAGAAATCTATGAGAAAATTAAATTTCATTAAGATACTTTTCTATTTTATTTCCACCCTGGCCCGTGATTTCGAATTTTTCCAGTGAAAGGGGAGAGGGAGGATAACGGGCGTATGTATAACCAATGCAAATTTCATAGGATTGCTATAAAAACCACTCCCACTTGTATATAAAAAAAATTCAAAGTCGAGGGCCATCCAAAGTCGAGGGGGTCCCCTAAATGACTGACCTGTCGCTACCGTAATAATATGTTAGAGTGAAGGAGTTATTTGTTTTTACTTCATTACGCCAAAAAATACAAACCGCCTATTCTCTTGCCATATTCAAATTGCGCCTCACTATTCTTTCATTCGCGTTTAGAACAGTTTAGTTTTACTTCCATACCAATTTTTTGTCTGAATCCTTGCGTTACATCTTGATCCTTTATGTTACATCTTGAGTATTATTATTAATCAGATTAAACGAGAAAGAGAATTCCGTTGCAGCAGCCTTTCACATGTTTACGTTTGTAATAGTATACAGAAAAACGTATGTTTTTCTGAAAACTATTAATTTTCTGGAATTAATCTGATGTTTACGAATTAAGACAGGAGAAAACGTTTGGAATTTTTGAAGGAACTTACTTTGAAAGGCAATTAATATTCTTTCGCAACTTTTATGCTGGAAAGCATCGACGTACATTTAAATTTTTCGTACAAATTGAACTAGCGAATTTTAGGCCGGCGACATTTTGGACCGGCGACATTTTGGACTGGCGACATTTTGGGCCGGCGACATTTTGGACCGGCGACATTTTGGACCGGCGACATTTTGGACTGGCGACATTTTGGGCCGGCGACATTGTGGACCGGCGACATTTTGGACCGGCGACATTTTGTACCGGCGACATTTTGTACTGGCGACATTTTGAACCGGCGACATTTTGGACTGGCGACATTTCGGGCCGGCGACATTTTGGCCGCGACATTTTGTCCCGCGACATTTTGGCCGCGACATTTTGGGCGTATACCCTGTGACGCGCATAGCGCCTAGACCGTTCGGCCGATTTTCATGAAATTTGGCACAAAGTTAGTTTGTAGCATGAGGGTGTGCACCTCGAAGCGATTTTTCGAAAATTCGATTTTGTACTTTTTCTATTCCAATTTTAAGCCCATTTTTCAAATAAATTTGATAATATGAGGAAGAATGTGTTTATCTTTCTTCTTCTTTATCTTTACTAATAATAAACCTGGAAGTTTCTCTGTCTGGATCTCCCTCTGTCCGGATCTCTCTCTGTCCGGATTTCTGTCTATCTGTCAGTATCTCTGTGACGCGCAGAGCGCCTAGACCGTTCGACCGATTTTCATGAAATTTGGCACAAAATTAGTTTGTAGCATGGGGGTGTGCACCTCGAAGCGATTTTTTGAAAATTCGATGTAGTTCTTTTCCTATTCCAATTTTAAGAACAAAATTATCATAAGATGGACGAGTAAATTACGAAATTATCATAAAATGGAACCGTAACATGGGCACAAGCCAATTGGCGAGATACGAAATTATCATAACTTGGAACCGTAACATGGGTACAAGACAATTGGAGAGAAAATTCGCCACACAGGCGAACCAAAAGACCTTTTAATTTTTCTATTACGGGCAAAGCCGTGCGGGTACCACTAGTTTTATATAAATTAATGCTAAATCACTCTTCTTCACGTTGGAAAAGTATTTTAGAGAAATAAAAGCATAAATTTGGAATGTTCCATGGAAAAGATATTGAAATTAATGCTGTTTCATCCTTCGGTTTACAGTTTTGATTTTACGAATGCTACCAAGTTAGGTTTGCCCCAAGTATAGTTAAAAACTCATATAGCATACTTTTTTGCATAGGTTTTCCTCTTTTTTATTTATTAAATGTAACAAGTCGGTTTTCTTTCTCTTGAAAAACCACCAGCTGCAGGCGGCATTGAGATACCGTAGGTGGCGAACGGGGGTTAGCGAGCGAATCGAGCAGAGGACGGAGCCCCCAGTATAAAATTAATTACTGACTAACTTTCATTTGGATTTTTTTCTGGTGAAAGTCACTCCAATTGACAAAAAGCCGCAACTTCAAAAATTGGTGATTTTGATGCTTTTTTTTGACAATTACTGTACAAAAGCTACCGATTTCAATTTCCGCTTTATCATATTCGTAATCTACGCAAAAAACTGAAGATAATGACACCTCACTCAGCTTTATCGCGGAAGTGACGCTATTTCCACAGTACTTGGCACACATGCCAATTACTGGGGACGAGCAAAATTAAAGCACCAGTAAGTGGCACCCATCATTATTTTAAAATTCCAAATAGGGTTAAAATTTAGTAACATGAATTGAAGTTACAATCTTTAAAATTAATGTACATTCAGTTGGTATAGAGCCATCTTTTTTAAAAAAATTGGATACGAGTCTTTTTTTAGGACATTTTTGTAGGAAGTGCCAATTACTGGTGCCGTGCCAATTACTGGGGATGTTACCCTATTTCTTATAGACACTTTATGCCTTAGTACCTGGAACAGTGTCCCAAGTTTGGAGCGTATTTGCAATTTCTTAAATTTATGAATAAATTAGTTAAACCGAATTAGTTAAGTGGAAATGAATTTACCCAAATAAGACACAGGTACATCAGCCGAGATGAAATGTGAAACAAATTAAAACTAATGCTGTTAAGTTAGCGTAGGTAACCAAAGTTATTTCCATTCTTAAAAATCGCATGTTTTTTAAATTTTCAAAATCGTTAAACTAACCCATAAAGCTAAAACATCAAAGTTTAGGTCTCATAGCCTCAAAAGATAACTATTCATTTATTCTGTAACACCATTTATTTCATACTGATGAAATATTGGCAGGTGTACCAGCCCACTAAACTAATTTCGGCAAAATGTCCCAAGTGTCAAGTTGGGGTACTGTCCCAAGTATGGGCACTTGACTGTAAGTAATTTAATCTGAGCTTTTTTTGTTCAAACAAAAATTTGTCAAATTTCACATTTACCTCGAAAAAGGATACGTTCCCGCAAACAAGGACGGAAACAGACTAGAATGTAAGGGTGGGGGGGGGGGGGGGGGGGGTGCTGAAAAGTATGCAGCTGTAAGTACGGAAAATTTCTGAAAGTATCAAATAGGGGAGGAATAAGGAGCTTAGCATGGTACAAACTTTCTTAATTAATATCAGAAGCACAGAAGCAATAAAAGGAACCAATTTTTTAAAATATTTACTTGAAAAAATGATTAATAAATCCAAAAGATTATGAAATATACTTGCACTTTATTCATAAAGTACAATTTGAACGTAATGTGTAATTTGTGTAATATTACATTTGCATGATATTCTACATCCATCCATTTCGTATGCAGTTATTAAATTATGACCACATACAATCGACGGATGGTAATATTGTCGACGGTTTAGGTGGGAGGGGGGGCGTTCATGGCCCCCACGGCCCTCCCCACGTATCCGACGTATCCGCCCCTGCCTCCAAATTTTCTTTTTCATGTTTGTCAAACCTATTTTACAATATTGAAAATTTTTATAAATTTGAAGGGGAAAGAGGGGGGAGGGGGTCATGTGAACATAGGGCAAAATATTTCACTGAAAAAATATTATCAACTGTTAAAACTTTGGTACAGATGTTCAAAATTTATTTTGCTTTCTTGGCCTTGGGGCCCCTTAAAAGGCGAGACTCCCCCCCCCCCCGCAACGTGGGGTTTCTCGGGTACGTAGATTTGGGTTTGGCTACGAGACTTTAAAATTTGACAGCGCCATTGCGGTGCAATTGAAACTGACACAGTATAGGTAGGTTAAAAACCATTCAATATGTAATTGTTAGGTACATAGTAAAGGTTTGATATTAAGGAGTTTTTTCCTTGAAATATGATGTTTGCTTCCCGCAAAAAATCAGCAGGGCCCCTAACGGCTCAATTTTGAATTCATTTGTTTGCATGTTTTATTTATTTATTATTATTATTGTTTTAAAGTTTTTAACTCTCATGTTTTACGTTTCTGGATAGCTGTGTGGGTTTTATACTGATTTTTGAAAACTCATTTCATTTGTAAGTTACATCAGCACGAAAGCAAGTCTCCCATAACTTTACAGCCCCCCCCCCCCTCCTGCTTATGTGCTTTAGTAATATTTGTTGAGTTTTAATTTTCCTCACATTTTTACTAAAAGCATTACAAAAATGTATTCTTAAACTGTTAATGTTAAAACTTGAGTAAAGTTTTTAAAAATTTATTTTGTGTTTTGTATTTTTTTTTCCTTCAGTTTCTTGGGCTATGGGCCTCCCTCACCGCGTGGTCTGCGGGTACGTAGATCTGGACCTGCTTGCATTTCATTTATTTATCTCCTGTTCATATGTACCCCAGGCTTGTGCACAATTATCCCTCCCCCTGGCCCATGTAAACAATTGAAGATAATTTTATCAAATATTGTAGACCCTCGTTTTACGCGGGGGTTACGTTCCTCGGAAAGGCTGCGTAAATCAAAACCGCGTAAATTAAAACTTAATATTAGTGTTAAAATAGGGGTTAGGTTTAAAAAAAAAAAAAAAAAAAAAAAAAAACTTCATTCTAGTGATGACTAATGTTGTATAACAAGTTTAATGTGTACTTAACCAATTTCTTTGCACAACATGTATAAAGAAAACACAAATTAATTTAGTGCTAATGAAAAGGAGCTGGCTATGATAGTCTTTTAGCAGTCAAGAATTTTACTCTGCAGTTCTTTGCATAGCATTGACGCAACATGATTATTTCCATAGAATCTTCCTTCAGTAACAAATCAGAAAGATTATTTCTATTGTAAAGGAATGACTGAAAATTTTCAATGTTAACGTTCTTGGTTCTGTGTCATCGATGTCGGTATCCTCGTTGCTCTTGTCCTCCTTTGTCACTCCTAAAAGCTTTTCTTTCAGTGAGTTCTGAACTGTGTGAGTTTAATAACTTTACTTTTGGAAAGAGCTCTGGAACCAATCGCATATAAAATGTCTCCAGTAGCCCAAGCTCGATTATTAGCACGATAAAATTCAAAATTGCTTACATGTAATCTGAAATCTTTAGGAGTTTGAATTTTGAAAGGGGGGGATTTTATCTGTTTGCATTGCCCCATCAGCGTAAAACCGAAACTCATCCGCGTAAAATAAAATAAAGGTGTCAAATCTTAAACCGCGTAAAATAAATCCGCGTAAAACGAGGATAGACTGAACCATAAAGTAAATAAATATGTATTTGAAAAAAAAAACCTTTAAAAATTCCATGACACAAAGAAAAGTTATTCAAGCATAGGGGGCCTTTTGCGCTGAGAAATTGATAATATTTTTGGAAAAATTAAGAAATATATTATCGATAATAAGAAAAGTTTTCTGCTTTCCCTGAAATTTCTATTTCACCGTTTTTTTAAATAGATATACCCCACATTACTTATTCTAGAAAATCAGCAGTCATAAAAAGTCGGGTGCAAAGTTCTTGGCCATTTACATTCTATTCCATTTGTAAAAACAAGAAACCCTACCAGTTGGGTCTTGTTGAAATTTGTGATTGCAAAAAAACATAATTTTAATTCAAGACATCAATCTCAAATGAACGTTCTTAGTCTTTTTTTTATTAATTTATTTTTTTGTCTTACTGATCCTCCAATAACTTTCGCTAAATTATTCTGTGGCAATCTGCTTGTTAATAACGCTTTATCATCAGTGAGACTTCTGATTACAATGAATCACGATCTGGCGAATTTTTTCTCCGCTCAATTAGGAGGGGGGGGGGGATCGAACTGATTCATGTGGCATTTGGCCACACCTACCATACATATATATTAATACCATGGACAGTTCGCTGCCCCCCGCACCTCTTCCTATAGCATCCAGTTTGAGAACACCTGTGTTATTGTGTTTTGTTTTTCCCTTGTAGTTTGTATTGGGTTTGCACTTTTTGCCACCTTCCTGAAAAACTTGGAAATAACTGCCCTGAATGATTGTCTGTCAATTCAAGATGAAAAATTAATCTGCAAAAAGATGATACATACTTGTATACACTTGTGCTACTAGTAATGCAGAAAGAAAACGCACACACACGCACTCGTCGCAAAATGATAAGATAAATTGCCGTTGTATAAATGTTTATAAACAATTACTTACAATGCACCAAAGTGCCCTTCCGTGCCCCCCCCCGTACCTTCTAACTATTATACTATAACGTGGCTTAGAGGTTAGATATGGAGCACTGAAGACGACTCTGTTTCTTGACTTCAAGACTAGGAGCCGCACTGCACATGCTCCAGGCA
>NW_026557816.1:19795-61807 GCF_026930045.1 Uloborus diversus
CTTATTTCCATGTGTTTGTAGTAAATGAAATCTGCATACAATATTTTTAGTACAAATTTATGATATTGCCTTGAAAACAAAATTTTTTACCTTGAAAAGTACTTGAAAAGTGCTTGAATTTTTTTCTGCCTAAAGGGTATGAACCCTGTCATCACTTGCCCTGGCAAAATGGTTGTTTTTTTTTGGATTTTATGAAACCATAACAAAATTTTATTATTTAAAGGCCAGTATTTAAAGTCATTCAAGTACTTGAAATCCTTTATTTTTCATTGCAGAATGTAAAAATGGATAAAATTTCATTGGAAAAGTTCAAAAACTGTAAAACTTACATTATGATGATGTCCAAAATCTGTTACCTACTGGACAACAATGTCCAAAATCTGTTACCTACTGGACAACAGTGTCCAAAATCTGTTACCTACAGACCGATCATTAAATTTGCTATTTATTAATTTTTATAAATACCTGCTGTCTTTTTATGGAATGAAAACAAAACTACTACTTTTACTATGGAATAAAAACAAAATTGATGTCAAATTTCAAAATTTAAAAATTGATCAGAATTAACTTTTTTGTTCCCACCTTTTGAGAACTGCTCATGTATATATTTATCAAACTGTAATTTTGTGATGTGTTTATTACTTTTCACTTCATAGAAATGAAAAATTAATATGATGTCTCTGAACAGCAATAAACGAAAAGGCAGGACAAATTCAAACAGGTTTGTAATTTTATAAAATTATCAGATATGCAAAGTGTTTTTCAAATAAAGAAATATTCTTTTTAATGGTAGTGAAACCTTTTTGCTTGGGGTGCACACCCTTTTTCATTGAAGGGCCACTCATGTTACACTACAGAAGGTTTGCATGCACACCTATCATTTAAGGGGGTCAGGAGGGAGAAATTTCTCTTTCTCAATCTTTGAGAAACAAAGGAATTAATAGTGGTGATGGTATTTTATATTTTGCTATTTAACTTGCATTGAATATGTATCCTTTACCCTCTAGGAAAAATTTGAAATGACAAGCCTGGCTACATGCTCTAGTGTTTGTCTGATGTTATTTAACATGTGAAAAATTTGTGTATGTATAGTCAATTCTCAATAACTCGAATCTAAATTGACCAACAAAAAACTTTGACTTATCGGATATTTGACTTAGCGCTAGTTTCGGTTTTGGACATTTTAATATGAAAAACCATCGAATATTTTAATTAATACACAAATACAAAAGTGACAACCAGCAGCAGGCTCTGGGCCCAACTAGGCTGGTCCTAGTCAATTTACAATCCTTACTAAAGATCAATGGCCCTCTTAAAACTATCTACTCCCTTGCTCATTACCACCTCTTCAGGTAATCTGTTCCAAGGTGCCACTACCCTGCTAAAATAATAATTTTTCCTAATATCCATGTTAGCCTGAGATTTAAATAGCTTAAAACAGTGACCCCTTGTCCTGTTTTCAGTGCTTAACGTTAGCCCTGTAACATCTTTCATTTTAATAAATTTAAACAACTGAATCATGTCCCCTCAGTCTCTTCTTTGCTCAAGACTACATTTTTTGCATTCTAAGCCTGGAATCGTAGTCTAAATGAGAAAGTCCATTTATTAGCCTTTTAGCCCGCCTTTGAACCCTTTCCAATACATTAATATCTTTCTTAAGATAAGGAGACCAAAACTGAACAGCATGCTCCAAATAAGGTCTTACCAAACTTCTATATAAGGGCAGAAGAACGTCTTTAGATTTGTTTGAAATAGATCTATTGATAAACCCAAGCATATTATTGACTTTGTTACTAGCTATACTAAACTGTTGACTAAACTTAAATCAGTAACTTTTTCTGCCTGACTAATGCCTGAACCTTGCAAATAATAACTTGTACACTTATTTCCAGGCCCTAAATGTAGCACTTGACACTTCCCAACGTTAACAGCCATACCCCATTTATCAGCCCACTCCATAATATGATCCAGATCCTCTTGCAGCTGTTTTGCTTGTTCTTCATTATCTGCAATCCCCATAACTTTGACATTATCAGCAAAACAATTCATGTTCCCTGAAATATTTTTATGAATATAGTTCATAAAAACAATGAACAAAACAGACCCTAACACTGAACCTTGAGGAACCCCGCTTAAAACCTCACTCCATTCAGAATAATTTCCCCTTACAACTACCCTTTGTTTCCTTCCGATCAGCCAGTTTTTTACTCAAATGAAAGTTTTCCCTCCTAACCCTATATCAGCTAATTTGCTAAGTAGAGCAACATGCGGTACCGTATCGAAAGCTTTTTAAAAATCAATGTAAACAACATCTACAGGCTTCTTATTGTCTAAAGCAATGGTAACTTTGTCATAGAAATCTAATAAACTAGTTGCACAATATTTACTTTTCCTGAAACCATACTGAAAACTAGTCAATAGATTATTAGTCTCTGAAAATTTACTATCTTAATTTTTATCAAAGTTTCAAAAATTTTACAAACCACTAAAGTTAGACTCACAGGTCTATAATTTCCCGCACTCCCTTTAGACCCTTTCTTGAAGAGTGGTGTAATGTTAGTCAGCTTCCAATCCTCTGGCACTGTCCCCGAGTTATAAGAAGCATTGAAAATATTTACAATTACATCTGCTAATTCCTCTGCACATTCAACTAAAACTTTTGGATAAATATTATCTGGTCCTGGAGCCTTAGTCTCTTTAATTTTTTTCAAATGAAGTAAAACGACATAGTTCTCAAGCTGTACTATAGCTTGTGTCTTGCGGGTGTCAACTGTTGAGATAAAGTTATCGTTAAAAAAACTCGTAAAAAAGTTATTCAGAACATTAGCAATATCACTATCGTCCTGAATTAAAATTCCGTGCTCATCAACCAGTGGCCCAATATGACTATATCAAACTTTCGCCGAGTTAGCGTACGCAAAAAACCTCTTAGGATTCCTGTCTATGTTATCTGCCAGTCTTTGCTCCAACTCTCTTTTCTGAATCCGTACCAAATACCTAAATTTACGCCTTGCCTTACAATATTGGAGCCTATCTGCAGTGACCAGTTTCTTTAAACCTATGAAAAGCGGCTTGCTTGTAAATTTAGAGCATCTTTAGTTTCCCCTGGAGAACCTCATCGGCCAAATTTTTGTGTTGACACCCTTTCTCCTAAAGGAATTATAATCCCCAACCGTTTTCGTTAGATTTTCCTTAAACTCTGCCCACTGAAGATTCACATCACTATTGTCCAATCGAGAAGAAAAAACTGCTTTCAAACTCTGCCTAAGTGCCACAAAATTGGTATTTCCAAAATTGGGCACAAACTTGAAATTCTCTACTTTGTGCATATCAAATTATCTCCAATGTGTTCCCCTACACGTAACCCTTGAACAGAACAAAGGCGCCGACTTGCAAAAATTATTGGGGGGGGGGACGGCGGACATCATCGGGGGTTTAGGGAGTTATATAATCCCTCGGAGGACCCCCCACCCGAAATAAAGGTC
The DNA here is from genome assembly GCF_026930045.1 of Uloborus diversus. NCBI lineage: Eukaryota > Metazoa > Arthropoda > Arachnida > Araneae > Uloboridae > Uloborus > Uloborus diversus. The sequence goes on from NW_026557816.1 coordinate 23,281, forward strand.
AGATTTTTGTGCCTTGAAAATGCCATATTTTCTGGTGTGTATAATTTTAATAAACAAACAGTATGTGAAACTGTTTTCGAAGTAAAAGAATCTAAAAATTGGTTTACAAATTTTCTGGTTCAACTTTTAAATCATATCACTTGTCTTAGTTAGAAACTTTTTTGTTCTATTTTATGGGGAGCCGTGCAGTGACGTAGCTAGGCATTGATATTATAAGGTAAGAAGGACAATTTACTTGAATGGAACAGCACTCCCAGGGACGCCGACTTTTTAAAAAATGGGGGGGGGGGGGGGAACCGGGGGAAGTTTTCTAAATTTGAGATGAAAAATAGAGAGTTCTCAAGTTTTTTTAAGCATTTTTACGTCTTACAATCACATTAGAACCCCTAAAACTTGACAAGCCTGACACATATTTTTTGGCTTTGAAAAAGAGAATAAATAAATACAAACGCGCACAGTATTTTCATAAAAAGTTAATTTAATTTACACATGTTTTTTTTTTAAGTCCAGTTGTTTTTTCATTAGTTATACCGGCTAACAAAGTTCAAGTGTAAACGCAGTCTCTCAATGTCTAGGTTATTTTTGAAAGGTGATTTTTCAAAATTTGTTTCATCTTTTTAATAAAAGCAAGCACTCTTGTTCAACTGCAATGATCAGTGTGAGTCCAGTTGATGTAAACTGCCCAATGATGCAAGATTGCACCATTTCACAAATCTCAATGTAAAGTGCCTTGTTATACTCCTTTGGGATTTTGAAAGCGTGCGGTGAGCTGGCTTCGTTGTTTTTATACTTCTTTGTTATACATCGATTCTGAGGAAGCGAAGGATCATCATTTTATTGTGGAGGTTTTTCTTTTAAACACGATTCGCAAAAGTATTCAAAACTATCACGCCTCCCATTTAATATGAAAATCAAACACTCATACATTTTTTGCAGATCAGAAACACTTAGATGAGCTTGCCGCAGCGCTGCCCACTGGCAAGAGATTTAACCCGTAAGTTCACGCATTCGGACAAATTCTAAGTGCTTGCAGCACTATAACACTATCATTATTCACACTACTTGTTTTCAGTTAACCTGCTTACTACCGTAATAATTATTTGTTTTAGCTCAGTACTGAATGTATTTTACAAGGTAAAGTATCTTCACACAAGGAAAATAAAAGAAATTTATGAGTTTAGAAAACATAATATAACTAATACTTTTCTTGATTTTTTTTTTTTGGGGGGGGGGGGGGGAGGGGCTCTGCCCCTCAAAAATAATTTTGAGGGGGCTTGGGCCCCCTCAGGCCCCATGGAGTCTGCGCCACTGGAACAGAACCTTCCATGTCACAGAAAACTAGATCCAAAATCACATCCTGTCGAGTACCCTCAGTTACAATTTGATCTAAGAAACAGTCACCGATTACTTTCAAAAATTCCTCTTCTCTGCTATTACTGTGGTAAAAATTATTCCAGTCTATTCCTGGAAAATTAAAATCTCCCATTATGATGACTGATCCCTTGCTTGAAATGTCACTAATAATACTAATCATCTGTTCATCTTGACCCTGGTTAAGTTGGGTGTCCTATAAATGTTCCCTAAACATAATTTTTTGCCCTTATTGCTCATCAACTCCAGCCAAATCATATCAATTTTATTAGGTTTATCATTAATTACCTATTCACTGCAAGTTAAAGTGTCTCTGACATAAAACCCCACCACCTCTTTTGCCTGCTCTATCTTGTCTAAACAAATTATACTCAGCAATATATAATAAATCGGCATCATTTTCGGTCGCCCATGTCTCGGTAACTCCAATAATATCCAACCTCTCGTCTATTATTATTCTTTTCAACTGTTCCATCTTGTTCCTAATACTACGAGCATTGGTATAAAGAACCTTAAGAAAGCCCATCTTACTTTTTTTTAAATGCTGTCTGATTATTTGAATCCTGTTAAAATCTTTTCTCTTATTCCCTTTCTACTAAAATCCCAATAGTTAGTACCTTTCCGAATTCTGCTCCTTAAACCTTGCCCCCCATTCCAACTTAGTTTTTTTGATTCTGAAGCCTATGAAACCAAACCACTGACCATTTTGACCCCTGTAGAACTCATATGCAGGCCATCCCTAGCAATCCAATCGCAAACCTGATACTACGTTTTACGCAAATTTCCTTGAGTACCAGGTTCATACACCTAGCCCGTTGTTTTAACCAGCTCCTATGCACTCCATATCTGGGAAGCAAACCAACCACTTGTACATTTGTCGAACTGTTGGTTGCTTTGTCCAACAGAGAATCCCATTCTTTTGTAAACTCATCGTTGTTACTGTGGCCTAAATCGTTAGTTCCCACCCACAAAGTAACATCTTCTTTATTATATACCCCCTTCTTTTCACCAACCATATTTACATCTTTTACCCGAGCCCCAAACAACAGTTGACAAACAACATCTAATCTCCTCACGTCAAACTCTGCCTATTGAGTTACCCACCTCATGCACACTGAATCTCATAAAATTATACCATTTGTTTCCCAGTCTGTTTCCTCAGCAATAACTTCCCTCTTAACCTCTGGAATATTCCCCATTATCTAACACACAGCTAATACCCACCTCCTTTTTGCTAACTTCCCCCTTTTCCTTTGGATTGTTTACCTCATCTACAATCCTACAGCCTAATACTAACTCAGCCTCCAAAGTAATCATCCTAATTCTGATTTCTGAGAGTTCAACACACTTGATGCAAATGAAATCCTTCTCAGAACTCATCCTTCCCCTTAAACAAGCAACATATATGTACTGTTGCTTGTCTGTTATATTTGTACATATAACAGACAAAACCGTTTTAAACACTGCATTTTATTTAAATTGCGATGCTTTTCAGGTAAGGCAAAGAAAGAACCATTGTCATTGGTAACGTAAATCAGGGAAATTTGGTGAACTTAATCTGGGAAAAGTCAGGGAACTTCTTTTTCCAGTTCCTGTCGCCTCCATATATGATACTTTTTGTAAAAATATCAACCTGATCCGTGATAATGTCCAATGTTTATGCCAAAAAGATGATTTTTCTCAATTTGTTACTAAAGACCATAACCATATCATTACAGGTGACCTTAATATTGTTAATAACATAGCCCTTTGCAATTTCATGACTAATGGCACTAAATTCTGTCCTATTTTTTATTTCAGTAAAAAACACCTTATAGGTTCATTCTCATTATTGTTTCAAAAAGCTGGTAGAAGCAAGGGTACCTTTCAATAATGATGTTTAATTAAGTAAGAAATAGGAGACATGTGTTTTGGCGTTACAAGGAACGCCTTTTTCAATGCAAAAGAAATGAGCTTATGGATGAAAAGGCATTTGACAAAAGTTTAATGTTTCTTCTCATTAGATACATGTATGTGTTCATGCTCCTATTTTATCATTCAGTGGTGAACATTTTTTCAACAGACCAGAAAAGTTAAAAAATGACCCAAAGATAATAAATAATGGTCCTTTGGAGTAATAGACACAGAAATGCATTTACCTTCAATATTCTAGTCTTAACAATAATTGTGCAGCAATATATTTTAAAACCCACAATTAACATTTGTGGGAAACAAGTGAATTATGAAAAAATCACAGAATTCGCTCATAAAATAAAAAGTCACATGTTCTTTAGTGAGAAATTTTTTAAAACCATTTTTTAAGACCAAAAATCTATGAGCACCGGAAAAAATTTTCTGTGGACCTGTGCCACTCCGCCGGACTACTGGTTGAGAACTGCTGATCAATATAATGCCTAAACCTGTAAAATGCAAAAGCTTTGACCCCAAGTTGCGCATAGGGTGTCCCCCCCCCAAAAAAATCAAAAGATTAAAGTCTTGCCTTCTAAAAGGTTTCCTTTGGTGGACTTTAGACCTCTGGTAAAATTTTATGACTCTTTGAAAATATTTTGAGGTCCCCGAAGAGGATTGAATTATGCCAAAATGTCCCAAATTTAGCAAAATTTCACAGAGAACGAATTTACTAGCGCCACCTACATCATTACTAAACGTCTGGCTTTTAATATTTATTAAATTACTTCTAAAAATGTCATCAAAAATCGGGATGGATGGCCACCGTGGACTTATCTGCTTCGTTTCAAAGTTCCATTCCTTTGAAATAAGATTAAAAGTCCATTTATTTGAAATTTTTAGTTTTTACTAGTGATGTGCAGCATCGTTAAAAAAGTAAGATATGCAGATCCGGATCATTAATGTCAAGATCCTCGAATACGGATACGGATCTCAAAATGTTTTTGCCCAATTCAACTATCCAAGTGTAAAATTCATTACGGAAGGTATTCCCGTCACTATAATAATACTGTTTCTTCAAAAAATGTCATCTACGGTGAAAATATTAAGACTATGATTTACTCTTTGAAGAAATCTCCATTAAAATTGATGGAGAGTTGGAAGGAACAGGTCAGCACAGCATTAATGCTTAGATAGAATGTGAAAAATTATTTCTAGTTTGCTCGGTAGATTAGGATACAGGAGCAAGAATGTAAAGCTGCTACTGGATAGGCTAGAAATAATTTTTCGCATTTTATTTCAGCATAAATGCAGCGCTGACCCATTCCACCCAAATTACTCCGACCGACAGAATAACAAAGCCAGGAACACCTTTACAAACAGTAAATAGAGACTTTTGTCTCACTTTGTTTTAAGGATGCCAGGAAAAACCAAAATTAAGAAAAACAGAAACCCCATATCAATAACAAAAACTAATATTAAACTAAAAATGAAAAAAAAAACAGGGCTGTTGGCTTCTAAAATGATACCTTATAATTTAAATAGAGAATAAAACCTAATTTAAACGGAATTTAAGAGTCTTTTATTGAAATATTTAAAAATTTTCAGAACTGAAAAAATCCGTTTAAGATCCGTCAAAAAAGTTACGGATACAGATCTTTATTTTATCTCGGATATCTGCGGATATGGATACGAATATGGATATCCGAAACATCACTAGTTTTTTACTTTCGTTAAATAAATCAGTATTCCATATGGAAATTTGCCACTTGCCATATCAATTTACTCCATGAAACAAAAAGTAGAGAAAAGTTTAAGAAGATGTTATCCATAGGAGTAAATAGGACCTCGTGTTACATTTTCTACCATCACATGGTCAAAAATGTACTGAACCAAAATTTTAATATAAATTCACATGCTAAGCATTGATAAAGCCCAGTAAAGCAGAAATGAAGATTTTTTTAAAAATTGGAGTTAATCAATTTGGCAATTGAGGCATCCATATAAAAATCAATTTTCAAACCGATCATTAATTTCCAACTCTGAAAAGTGTTGGCCCCTTCTTCTCTTGTTGGAAGAAGTGCAAAGCCCTTCTTCTTCAACTTAAAGGGTCTAATAAATAATTAGGGTCTAATAAATGGCTACGAACTAGTAACTGAAAATTAAAATTTTTAAGTCATCTCTGTTTGTTTTTAAAGTTTTGAAATCTATTTTTAGAGAAATTTTGATGCATTTCTCTCTGGTTGTGTAATTTATGATTTTATCTGGGGAGGCTCCTTTTATTTCTTTTCCTTGTCTAAAATTTTTAATTCTTAAAAAAAAAAAAAAAAAAACGAAACTTTACATGCGCTTGTGGACTGCACGTAGCTATATGGGGAGCTGCATTTGGCCTGCAGGTTGTGCAGTGTGCGCCCCTACTTTATCTTATGTGTTTCTGTCCCTTGAAACCTTCAATGTTGGTCAATAATTAGTTCTGATTAGTGATTGCTAAATTTAAAATTCTGTTTTGACTATCAATTATTTACAGTTATCACTGTTCTTTATTGCATAAATGTACCTGTTAAAATTCTACTAAAATAGTTACTATTAAATATTATTCATGTGTGAATTTTTCTTTGACAGCAAGTTAGGGAGATCAAAATTCTACAATGAAAAGAATATGACTGTAAGTTGTACTTTTTTTCCCCTTTAACTTCAATTTTCATTTGAATTGTATATCCAAATTATTTTTTGCCTGTGGTGTCTATTTTGTTTTTTGTATTAAAATTATTGTTACAGTTAAATACTGTGATCAAATTTTGGTCTAGTAGTCCGGCGTCATTTCTTTCCCACCAAGACTGGTAAAAAAGTAGGCCCAACCTAGACCGGATTCTCATTTTGCAAAAACACATGGGTTGCTTATGAACAAAAGCTTGGATTGGAGGATGCCAGTGATAAGATTGAAACCTGTCAAAATTTGAAACCTATCCCAGAGTATTTTTACTTTAGTTTTTGGGGGAAGATAATGGGGGAAAAAAGAATCAAATGAATAGGGTCAGATGGTGTAAAATAGATATAGGCATTTTTGAATTGAAAATCCAAATATGCAAAACTGATATTGAACAGTTAAAAAGCAGCGATTAAGTTTTTACATTTCAACCACACTCCACATATCTACTCTTGTTATTACTAAAATAATATCAATATTGATTTCTGTAGCATATAAAAGCTGTGATATAAATTTTATTGTTTCTGTGCTTGTTTTTATGCCTATTTGACACCACAGGATGTGCATGGTAAAATGGGTAGCACATACCTGCCAACGGTACTGGTTTTTCTGGGAGGTTCTTTCATTTTGAGCATTTCTCTCGTTTGTGTATGTAATATAAGGAATTTGCATTTAATTGTACTTTGATAGATATTAAAAAAGTTCTATTTTCCCCTCCTAAATAACAATGAAATTTGTGATATTGCTGTGTGTCTCAATCATCTACTGGATTTTTACAGTAGATGTTATCTAAAGGTCAAGATTCAGAAAATTTCTAAGTGGCCAGTGGCCAATAGACCCAAAAAACTTGGTGGCCACCACTGTCGCCGAGTGTTGAAGTACAAAATGAGAGAGGAGTTTTTATTACTTTCATGAAAAAACAATTAAATAGAACTTTACAGAATTACATTTTAAAAGATATAAACATGTATTTTGGGTTTTTTTTTTCCAAAATAGATAAAATAAATCTAGGCCTGGATCTGCATACCCTGAGACCACGCAATGCGGGAGGGCCCACATCCCTAAGGGGCTCAACGGCTCAAGAAATTGAAGAAAAATGGAAACAAACTAGCACTAAGACTTATTAACGTTAGAAATATTGCTTAAGCAATTAAATAGTTTTGTCTGCTTCCATCTTGCAAATAACATAACATGGCGACTATGTGAAAAATTTAATACATGAAAGTAATTTTGATAAGTAAAAACCCTCAAAAAACAATAATTTAGATGAAAGAGTTAATTTTTTAGTATATTAAAGTCCAAGCAATACGGAAAAAATAATATTTTGAAGATATAATTTGAAGGAAAATGTTTTGCATTTTTCATGAAAATAATTATCCAGGAGGAAAAAATACGTCACATTTTGCGGAATGCTCAATAGTCTGCATTGTATTGCAATAGTCATTCAATTCTATTTTTGGAAACTTAGGCACTTAAAGAATCTTGTCTACTTCCATCTTGGAAGTGACCAAATATGGCGACTGTGCTACAAATTAAGATTTAGGTTTTGAATTTGTAGCATAAAAATAATTATAAAGTGTAAAATCCTCAACTTAATTAAACTGTAATAGCTTTTAGCACATTAGCATTCAGTGCAATAAGGATAGGATGAAATTTTAAATACAAAATTTTTCATTTCTCAAGAAAACTGTTTCCAATAATAAAAAATAAATAAATAAATAAATAAAATGCTTTACAGCACATTTTGTGTCATTTTCATTAGTTTGCATTTGAATAAACATCAAATTCTGCTTTGTTTTTGCAAACATTAGCACTTAAATACTTACCCTACTTTCATCTTGTGAGTGACCAAATATGACCATGCTTCACATGTAACTGTATTGCCCTTCTGGTAAAAAAAACTATTGCCATTTTGGTAAAAAGACGATCTTCGTTGATGTGTTTATCCTCAGGCGTATGCTTCCAAAGCGATTTATTTTCTTCCACCCTCTTGAGTTTCTGCCTAATTCCTGTTCATCTGAAGATTTTTTTTCTAGGAACAGCGGGGGGTGAAATGGCGACTGAGGACGTTTTTTTAGGTTGCTTCTTTTTCAAACTAGGTCGCCACGTTGCGAGTGGCGACCGTGAATCTTGACCTTTAATGTTGGCAGGTATGATAGTGTTATTTAAAATTGAACTTCAGGGTGAAAATATGATTTAACCTTTTTTACAAATACATAAATAGAAACTATCAGACAATTAATCTAATTCAATTGTAATTAAAAAAAGTGCTCATTACTGTTGAAGATTGGTTGGTTAAGTCTTTTGACTATGTGTTCCTTTTCACTTGCATTTATCATTAAGAATAATGTAAAAAAATTCTGTAAATGATTTCATTATAAATTTTTTTAGTGCAAGTATCTAAACATTTGACAGCTTGGGTTGTAAATTTTAAAGATTTTTTAGCATTGCAATCTTTGGTGTGTATTGTTGTTGCACTAGAACTTCAGTTTTATGGACTAGATTCTTGAGCAGACTAATTAACAATTTTACTGATCTTAGACTTTAACTTGTTTCTATTTGTCTTTTTTTTTTTATTTTCCTGTCTTCCCCCTTAGCTTTCAATCAAATTGCTACCTTTTCAGAAGTAGAAACTTCTTCTGATTTAGCCCAAACTCTTTTTTCTCTCTTCCCTTTGGAATTTTACAATGCATGAAGGTTTTAATAAAATAACATTTATGATTGTTCACTTCAAAACTTTATGTATGGCAACTGTGTAAAAAATTTAAACAAAAGGTGCAAAAAAAAAAAAAGTGCAAAGGTTTACAAGTTTAAAGTAAAGGGGAAAAAAAGCAAAGTGAAGACGCACAGGTTTGTGAGCGCAAAAAAAAAAAAGTTGCACCAAAAATAAGTTAAATTAAAAAAGAAATAACTTTAAAAAATGAAAAAAGGTGTTCAGATTTGAGGGCGCATCGACACTCGGGCCAGTTCGCCCCTGTATTGTCATTATTCAAGGTATGCTTTATAGTTTCCCATGAAAGGTGACTTACACGTCTATCCGACAGCGGAATTGCTTCTTCTTGCATTTTTGCATGATTTGCAAAACACGCGATCCATTTTTCAATTACTGGATCTTCTATTCAACCAGATTTGGTCCACCTTTGGTCCAAGTGCTAGATAAGGCATACTCCTGCGTATTACAAATGATTGTAAATATCCCGACCCAGTTTCACAAAATAGAGCACTAAGCATAGCTTTTTCAGAGATTGGTTTTCTCAAAAGTGCAGTATGGGAAAATCATGGGACAAAAACTTTAGTGTTAATGAAATTTATACAAGTAGTAGTCTAACTCTCGAAAAGTGGTATACTAGTGCAGCCAGAATTTAATTACATGCATATGGACTATGGTATTAGGATTGGCAATCTATGTTAGAAGAAGGGTTAAAGGGTTTTGACCTTCACAACTCCGTCTCTTGCTGCACCACTGCTTTGTTGCAAAAAAGTTTTTTATCTTTTAAATTTTTGCATCATATTCAATTCAGATAAACTGTTTTTGTTTGAACTTGCAGCATTAAGGATTCTTTAACAGCAATGAAGATCTAAATGTTTCACATGATTTGGAAAGCTCGTTGTTTTAAAAAATAGCTTGAAAGGTCATGGGTGCCCATATGCAAAATGTTAAAGGGGGGAGGGGCTAAGACATTTTCCCCATTGTTTAGCAGGATATTTTCCCCATGGAAACCAACTTCAGTACAGATTAGAGTTATTAAAATTTGATGTTTTTAATTACTTATTCATTAATGGCTGGGGAAAAGATGCTTTTACATTTTTGCAAAAAATAAAGTACTAAAAGCAACAAAGTTCTCATTTCTAAGGCAGGGGAGGGGGCAAGGGCGTATATAAGGAAGGGGCTGAAGGGGCCCAAGCCCTTTCCAAAATCTGAAAAAAAAATTAAATAAAGGTAGTTATATTTGGTTTTAGTTGCTCACAATTTTCAAACTTTTAGCTACGAAAAAAAAAAGGAATAAATAAATAAATATGATAGTGATAACTATTATAATACGTTAGATCCGAGATTTCTGGACTGGGTGCCGCAGGAAGAAGTGTTCATGGTAACAGTAATATGTATATAAAACTAGATTAGTATGCCATGAGAAAATTCAAATTCTTCAAAGGCTGCCGCGAATCGTTAAAGTTTGAGAATTCTGCGTTAGATGGCAACAGGTTATGTGTAAAAATCAAGATTCAGAAAATTTCTAAGTGGCTAGTGGCTACTAGACCCAAAAAACTTGGTGGCCACCCCTGTCGCCGAGTTGTGAAGATCAAAGTGGGAGAGGAGTTTTTACTACTTTCACGAAAAAACAAATAACAGAATTGCATTTTAAAAGCTATAAACATGCATTTTTTTTCCAAATTAAATAGATAAATAAATCCAGACCTGGATCTGCAAATCGCAGACACCGCAATGCGGGAGAGCCCACGTCTTTATGGGGACCAAACGGCTCAAGAACTTGAAGAAAAAATGGAAACAAATTAGCAAAGACTTATTGATGTTACAAATATACACTGCTGGCCTCTGGGGAGGGGGCCCTACAGATTTTGTTGCAAGGGTGCTCAAAGTTTATAGATCCAGACCTGAATAAATCAATGAAAAGTTGGCAGGAAACTGCATTTTAGATAAAATGTACAAAAAATACAATTTTGCTAATAAAATTTCACTTTTCCTGAAAATAACTAATTACAAAAAAAAAATTCTGGCCTTTTTTGTGTTATTTTCAGTCGTTTGCACTGAGATAGGCATCCAATTCTGTTTTTGGAAACTTAGGCAATTTAATAGTTTTGTCTGCTTCAATTTTGCGAATGACCAAAAATGGCGAGTATGCGAAAAATTTAAGATATGAAAGTAATTTTAATATTTAAAACCCCTCAAAAAACAATAATTTAGATGAAGAGTCAGTTTGTAGCACATTAGTGTCTAGCAATATGGATAAAATAATATTCTGAAAATAAAATTTGGAGGAAAAGTTTTTGCACTTTTTAAGAAAATAATTATCCAGAGGAATTAATCCTTTTTTAAGAAAATAATTATCCACAGGGGAAAAATACGGCATGTACGGAATGTCCAATTGTTTGCATTGTATTGCAATAGACATCCAATTCTATATTTGAAAATTTAGACACTTAAAGAATCGTGTCTACTTCCATCTTGGAAGTGACCAAATATGGCGACTGCGCTAGAAACTAAGATTTAGGTTTTTGAATTTGTAGCATAAAAATAAGTATAAAATGTAAAATTCTCATTAAACATCATTTTAATAGAACTGTTATAACTTTTAGCATATCAACGTCCAGTGCAATAAGGATAAGATGAAATTTTAAATACAAAATTTTTCATTTCTCAAGAAAACTTTTAAGTAATGAAAGGAAAATAAAATGCTTTACGGAACATTTTGTGTTATTTTCATTAGTTTGCATTTGAATAAATATCAAATTCTGCTTTGTTTTTGCAAACTTAAGCACTTAAGTACTTTGCCTACTTCCATCTTGTAAGTGACCAAATATGGCATTTATGCTCACACGTAACTGTATTGCCGTTCTGGTCCAAAAAACGATCTTCTTTGATGTGTTTATCCTCAGGCATATGCTTCCAAAGCGATTTATTTCCTGCATAATTCCTGTTCATCCCAAAATTTTTTTTTCTAGAAACAACAGGGGGGGAAATGGCGACTGAGGACGCTTTTGTAGGTCACCACTTTTCAAACTATGTTGCCATTTGGAAGTGGCGACCCTTAATCTTGACCCTTACCCATACCTCAAGAAAAGAACGTGTCTTGGGAAAGCAAAGTTACTTTTACAAAAAGAAAAGCAAATAGTGTTAAGGAAAAATCTCATTTCTTTCAAAATAAATCTTTAAATTAAAATGTTTTTAACAGATGCAGTTTATTGCTTAGGAAAGTAAGTTCCCCTCTCTTCTCCCCCTCCCCACCCCGTTTTTTTCTTCCTTGTCTTTCTAAAAAGAAGGGTTTTCAAAATATTTCCCTCTTTAACACTCGTCCCCAGCAAGAGATTTAAAATTAGTTTTAATTGTTTGGTTGGACTAATAATGGAAATGGATGTTCTAAAAATGCATTTATTTAGATGTTTTTCACTTCTAGAAGAGGATCCCCGAACCAATCCCTATTCACTAAGGTTACTACCAAAAATCGTCTAAAATTGTGCCTTAAGATTTCAATTTTGAGAAGTTGCGAAGGGATCTCTAAAACCACTCCTTACCTCTAGACGTCTCCAAAGATGACCTGAAATTGCATTTTACCTTTCAGGGGAGGATTCTCGAACCTCCTTTCCAAAGATTGCCTAATGTTGGGGAAAAAAATCTGAATTACTTTTGAAAAGAACTTTAAAATAAAATTTTCAAAAGTTACTGACTATTGATCAGGTAATTACGTCCAACACCTCCTATTTCTTTACTCCTTCCACCCCATTTTTTTCTTTTCCCTAAGTCTTCAAAGTACTACACTTCGTAAGCTCTCTCCACCCACTAAAACCACTAAAGATCTTCTCAAACCTTGTTTTCAGGGCTTCAATGTCGAAAAAATTTCCAGGGTACAGTTACCAAACGTCTTGCCTGCTAAAAGCATCGAAAGTTGTTTAACCTTTAGCCAACGGCGGGTACATATGCTGTACCGACAAAAAGTGCTCTCTTCCTACGGCTGTGGTACAACGTCTGTACCAGTCCTTCCCTTCCCCCCCCCCAGTTACTTCCCGCAGTTGATAATCCTTTCACACACGCCTACGCAGGGAGAAAATGAATGAAACGCACTACACCCCTTTTGGGGGTCTGTCAATCAGAGGCGTTTGGCATAGTTTTGTTCCCAGTGAAGGAATGTGTGGCGAAGTTTCGAAAAAGAGGGGAGAAAGTTAAGCAGAAGTAAAATACTTGAAGGAAAGAAAAATTTTTGATAGCCTTTTTCTGTTTAATAACCCAATAGTAAGGCTTCCTATAATTAATAACAGCATATTTTACTGAGTACAAAACACCTATTTAGTTTAAGCAGTGTAGATATTTAGGGAGCAGAGCGCAAGAAACATCATTCTCCAAAATATTTCTTTTGTTATGGTTTTATAAAAATAATTAAACACTTGAAAAGCATATGTTATTTTGCTAACTTTTCGAAAATGAATATCATGCTGAATAAGAAACAACTTATCAATTTGCGATTTGCCACGTTTCATTTATTTCTTTATTTACATTTTAACTAAAAATTATTTGTAATACCGTTTCCACAAAACATGGAAGACATTCTAAAATCAATAAATTTGAAAGAGAAGTGCAATTAAGAATCTGTGTCGCGAATCTTTTGGTTTGAAAATTGAAAGTTAGACTAAATGCTCATTTTTTTTTTTTTTTTTTTTTTATAAAAAGAGTCACTAGCACAGCCAGAATTATCTTCTGGAGGGGGTTTTCTGTTCAAAACGAGCCTTTTCATATGTAAAAGTTATTGCACTAGGGATGGCAAGAATGTTAAAATCAAGGGCTCTGAGGGGTGTTTCCCCCCCCCCCCCTTCGCTACGCCTCAAAATCTATCTAATTGTTCACTTAAAATGTCAGTAATCCAACGTTATTAAGCACAAAACTTGCAAATGATTGCAGACACGTGTTTCGGTGTTACAAGGAACACCTTTTTCAATGCAAAGAAGTGTGAGCTTTTGGATGAAAAGTCATCCTAGAAAAGCAACACGGTGGAACAGGAGGTAGTATAAATATCAAAAAATAGAAATTAAACAAAACAAAAAAGATAAAATGACACATGGAGACAAAATTTATTATATAATTCCATCAGGAAAAAACCGTTAAGTAATAAATTTTAAAAGAAAACCCATAAACAATGCAAAAAGTCCAAAAATGAAACCACTCTGAATAAATTAGCAATAAATTTACCAGCGGGAAAAACTATGTATGGAAGCAATGTATCAAATGGAGAAATGCAGAAAAAACAGAGTGAAGGATAAACATATTGGAATTAGTTAATCACAAAACGAAATAAGAAAGCAAAAAATGAAAAAATAAAAGTAAGAAATGTACGACGTTTACATAAAAATAATAGAAAATCTAAACCAATTTTAACAAAGGAGTCCACACAGAAGAAAAATAGGGAATTGCAGTAAGATCGTTAACTAAATTAGAACGGTTCCTCAGGATGTGAAAAGATTCCCAAAAATCAAGATCCAACGAATTGGGGCATTTTTGGATAATTTGATAAGAGTTAAAATCAAAAGAGTGATTCGATTCCCAACAGTGTTGAACAATACTGGATTTATTCAGCTGTTGTTTTCTCACATAGCTTTGATGTTCTTTTAACCGAAATTTCAAAGAACGGCGGGTCTGTCCGATGTATCCGAGTCCGCAATTGCAAACAATTTTATAGATCCCACAGCAATTAAGAGGGTGAATAGAATCTTTAAGCGAAGAGAAAGAAAGTTTATTAATAGGAGAAAATACCACTTGGAATTGGAATCGCTTCAGAATCTTAGCAACCTGAAAACTGATACCAGGGAAGAAAGGCAGAACAACTAAATTCTTAGTGTTAAAAGTTCTATTAAGAACAACATTTTGAGATTTTTTGCAAAGTTTTTTATAAATGGAATCAACTAAGGTGGGCGGATAGTCTCTATCAACAGCCACAGCTCTTATATAGTTAAGTTCCGCATTAAGAAGCTCAGGTGAAGAACAAATATTCATTGCACGATAAACATATGTGTTGAAAGCTGAATATTTTTGATTAGGAGGGTGAGACGATAATCTATGTGGGGGTAAGGAAACAGCAAAAGGTTTACGATAAACCGTAGTTTCAAAACCGGACTCAGTTCGAGAAACGAGAACATCCAGAAATGGAAGGCAATTATTCTGTTCTTTTTCACAAGAGAATTGAATATGAGGATCAATGGAATTTAAAATGGATAAAGTATCATCAATGCTTAGTTGACCGTGGTTCATAAGAACAAAACAGTCATCAACATAGCGAACATAGAATTGAAACTGTAGTTTCTGAAACAACTTGACCTCAAAGTAATGCATGTAAATATCACTAAGGATGGGGCTAAGTGGGTTTCCCATTGCCAAACCATCCAACATAGTGTAAAATTTTCCATTAAAAACAAAGGAACTTTGCCTTAGACAAGTATGAGTAAGGAAAACTAAATCCTCAATTTCCTTAGAGGTAAAATGAAATTCAGACAGTCTACTCTGAAGGCATAACAATGAACCCTCGACCGGAACGTTCGTAAATAATGAGTTCACATCAAAAGAAACCATAAAAGAATTAAGCAAAGTTCCTTTGTTTTTAATGGAAAATTTTACACTATGTTGGATGGTTTGGCAATGGGAAACCCACTTAGCCCCATCCTTAGTGATATTTACATGCATTACTTTGAGGTCAAGTTGTTTCAGAAACTACAGTTTCAATTCTATGTTCGCTATGTTGATGACTGTTTTGTTCTTATGAACCACGGTCAACTAAGCATTGATGATACTTTATCCATTTTAAATTCCATTGATCCTCATATTCAATTCTCTTGTGAAAAAGAACAGAATAATTGCCTTCCATTTCTGGATGTTCTCGTTTCTCGAACTGAGTCCGGTTTTGAAACTACGGTTTATCGTAAACCTTTTGCTGTTTCCTTACCCCCACATAGATTATCGTCTCACCCTCCTAATCAAAAATATTCAGCTTTCAACACATATGTTTATCGTGCAATGAATATTTGTTCTTCACCTGAGCTTCTTAATGCGGAACTTAACTATATAAGAGCTGTGGCTGTTGATAGAGACTATCCGCCCACCTTAGTTGATTCCATTTATAAAAAACTTTGCAAAAAATCTCAAAATGTTGTTCTTAATAGAACTTTTAACACTAAGAATTTAGTTGTTCTGCCTTTCTTCCCTGGTATCAGTTTTCAGGTTGCTAAGATTCTGAAGCGATTCCAATTCCAAGTGGTATTTTCTCCTATTAATAAACTTTCTTTCTCTTCGCTTAAAGATTCTATTCACCCTCTTAATTGCTGTGGGATCTATAAAATTGTTTGCAATTGCGGACTCGGATACATCGGACAGACCCGCCGTTCTTTGAAATTTCGGTTAAAAGAACATCAAAGCTATGTGAGAAAACAACAGCTGAATAAATCCAGTATTGCTCAACACTGTTGGGAATCGAATCACTCTTTTGATTTTAACTCTTATCAAATTATCCAAAAATGCCCCAATTCGTTGGATCTTGATTTTTGGGAATCTTTTCACATCCTGAGGAACCGTTCTAATTTATTTAGCGATCTTACTGCAATTCCCTATTTTTCTTCTGTGTGGACTCCTTTGTTAAAATTGGTTTAGATTTTCTATTATTTTTATGTAAACGTCGTACATTTCTTACTTTTATTTTTTCATTTTTTGCTTTCTTATTTCGTTTTGTGATTAACTAATTCCAATATGTTTATCCTTCACTCTGTTTTTTCTGCATTTCTCCATTTGATACATTGCTTCCATACATAGTTTTTCCCGCTGGTAAATTTATTGCTAATTTATTCAGAGTGGTTTCATTTTTGGACTTTTTGCATTGTTTATGGGTTTTCTTTTAAAATTTATTACTTAACGGTTTTTTCCTGATGGAATTATATAATAAATTTTGTCTCCATGTGTCATTTTATCTTTTTTGTTTTGTTTAATTTCTATTTTTTGATATTTATACTACCTCCTGTTCCACCGTGTTGCTTTTCTAGGATGACTTTTCATCCAAAAGCTCACACTTCTTTGCATTGAAAAAGGTGTTCCTTGTAACACCGAAACACGTGTCTGCAATCATCTGCAAGTTTTGTGCTTAATAACGTTGGATTACTGACATTTTAATTTTTCAGCACAAAGGTATTTATTCTTTAATTGTTCACTTATTGAGTGAAAAGCATAAAAACTTAATTTTGATATTTTAGAAAATATAAATGTATTTCCTTGATATTTTGTCTATAGCAAATATTATTTCAGTAGAAAGTCAAAAGGACTAAGGATACGCTGAATGAAACAAAATAAGTATGGTACACCGGGGCACGTTTACGAGGTTTTTTTTTTTTTTTCCGCTGAATTTTTTAATTTTATGGTTCAACTTAGGAATTCTTAAACGTTATGGCCTTATAAAGCAGTTAATAAAGTATAAATTTGTGCATTCAGTTTTCCCCCTGTTTGTATTTAAGGGGCTTAAAATGTTAATTTTTAAGTCAAAGTCGGTTGCTCCTCTTTCTTCCTTGCGCAAAAAATAAAGAGGTTAAGTGAAAAGATTTATAAGAGCACCTGATATATCTTACTCAGTTTTCAATGAGAGTCTAATGTCTGTTTATTTTTTTTTTCTGTTAATTAATTCTTACATTTGGAACTGTTTATGCCAGTAAAAAATGGAAGAAAGAGGTTGGTTTTCTGTTTACTCATGCGAATTTTTTTTTTTACTTATCTTCTCTTACTCACAAATAACAACGTACTGGGTAGTGAAAATGTATTATAAAGACAGTACATAAATAGGAAATGTTGAAAAGAGGAAAGACTTGGAATCTAAAACAAATTTGCCCAGATATTTTTCTTGTGCATTGTGAAGGGAGCGGAACTTAATCCTTCAACAATTACTAGAGGTATTTCAACCACAATTAGAAGAAAGAGTGAATGGGGATATCAGGGGATTTGTAGGCTGTCTCTCCATATTATCTCACTCGACAGTGATTGACTTTGAAACGCCAGCTTCATATACAAAAAAGGGTGCCTTGCATGCTCTAAAAGATAGATAAGCGCTAACGTTCTTTATGTAAATGAATACGGTGTTCAAGCATATTCCGCTTGCACCTGCTCAGAAAAGCAAAGCAAGGAATTGTTCGCTATTATTGTGGATTCTTTCTTGGACACACGTATTAGTGTCATCATTTTTCTGAATAGCCAAGCTGAAAAGCAAAGTTGCCTCCCTTGAATCTAAGGTATTCTACATTGTATTTACAATGGCTTTGGTCTCAGTTGAACGCTATTTACCTCCGCATTTTAGCGCATAGATAAGGACATCTGGCATTTATTGAATCCAGTGTTCTACCTCACAAATAGAGTTTGATATTTATTATTTTGTTGTCGTTAGCCTTAGGTTAGATGAGAAGCGTTATTTCAGTGATTTCAATTTTAAAACTGAACCAAATATACTTACAGAAAATCTAAACCTAGAGAACCCCATAAGGAACAAGGAGGGAAAAAAATTATTTTCAAACCATTGAATAAGTGATGACTAGCCAAGTATAGTGTCCCACTATAGTAACCCTGTATTGCGGAGAGCTCAGTGGTCAAAGTGGACATTGCCTCCTTTATGCTGTCCTATTCGGGGGGGAAGGAACTAAGAAAGCTTTGAGCCGTAGGGAGAGGGAAAAGATAATTGTATAGTTGCCGTAGCCTAAAGGTTAAGATTACTTTTATGGAGCTTCAATTTTGAAAAATGGCCGGACCCCAAACATTGCCAAACATGGTCTACAGTTGCGCTTTTAAGACTTCAATAACCAAAAAATTTCGGACGTGGGTCCGACTGCTCCCGTATGAAATCTGAAAATGAAAAATTTACAATTTCGAAAAATTTTAAGGTGGAGAGCGTTTAAATCTCTCCACCTAGTATAATTGAGTATCTCTTCATTTTTCAGGACTGTAATTTCAAAATAGTTTTTGGGGAGAGCTCCAGCACTGCCCTGCCCGTAAAGTTATCGAAGTCAGTCTGAAACTGCGTTTTTAGAACTTCAATTTAGAAAAATGGGCTGAGGGGTGATGGATTTCGCTCTATTTTTTAAAAAAATCTATCCTTGGCAACTTCAAAAAGTCACATTCCTCTCATTACACTAACTTTAACAAATATAGCCTATAATGGCATTTTTAAGATTTCAATTTCTAAAAATTTCTGCAGAAGGGCCTCCAAATTCTTCCTCCCCGTAGCATCATCAGAGACCGTCTAAAACTGCGTTCTTAAAACTGCAATTCCAAAAAAATTCTGGGGGAGGACCACCGATCTATTCTCCCACCAGAAGCGAGAATTTTTTAAGAATGCCCCCAAAAATTATTTTTTGGCTGCGACACTGTATCTTTACTAATATTATAAAGAGAGAGGGCTGATTTTTGTGTGTTTATATGTTCGAGGTAATCTCTGGAACCTCTGCACCTATTTGAAAAATTATTTCACTATATGAAAGGTGCTTTCTTACTGAGTAACATAGGCTATCATTCGAAAAAAATCTGATAAATAGTTCTTTTTTTATTCAAATTTAGGCCCAAATTTCACGTAAATTGCCTATTATTGGCTATTAAAGGGGTGAAAAATTACTTGCACATATTAATATTATATATCGTTAAAGCGGGCAGAATTTTCCGCATTTTAAACAATTTATTTCAATGCTCTAACTTGATTACCGCGGGAGTAATTTGCGTTTTTAGCACAAACTTTTTTAGGCTTAGCTGAAATTTAGGCACTACTTTCTTCATTAAATCTGTCAATAAAAAGTGAAGGAATTGTCCCACAGTTTTCTTTTTGACAGCAATGGAAAAAGCAAGATTTTTTACTTCAGATCTCTCTTGACCTGTGGTTGAAAAAATTAGCTTCTATCTTCAAAGGAAAAAAAGTTACAAGCGTTTTTAAATCAATTTCGAAATATGTCATTTTGCTTCAGGTTGTCAACCATTTTATTTTCGCGTTTCCATGGTTACGCTTTTGGAGAAAACAGTGTTTATTTTGCATCTAACTTTTGATTTGTTTTTATCCGAGTGAAATGTACGACATTTTCTTCTTTTTTTCTGACGATGATTTTTGAATGTTCCGGTGATATTTTGATAATTGGGAATCTGGCAATTTTTCTTCCTTGGCGTCAATTTTTGGCTCCAGTGCCTGCACGAGAGGTATTTTTCATTGCAAATCTAACCAAAGAGAACCGAAACATCTATTCACATAGGGTTACTATAAATCAGCAGGGTTACCAAAATAAAATTATATATGCCAAAAATGAGACAACTGCGCCAGATTCCCAATTATCGAAATATCCCCAATCTTCCACGGGGTGTTTTTTTTTTTTTTTGTTGGATGGCTGGATTATGATAGCGTGATTGCTGGGCAAGTTTGGCGATAAACAATAGAGCTGCGGAATTATTTTTACATTTGAGATATTATTTGATGTCTTTTGTTTGTTTGTTTGGCGTAATATTTTAAATTGCAGTAAAAATCGCTTCATTCGCTAAGTAGAGTTTTAAAGCAACTGTAAATCTAATTTAATGATTTGACGAAAAGTTTTAAATTCCAAAGAAACTTTAATAGTTTTTTTTTTTTTTTGAAAAGGTGTGTACGCATTTTATACAAAGAAAAATGGTCATTTCACATCAGAGGGGGAGGGGGCGTCAATTTTTTTTATTCAATGGACTTCCATTAAATTTTTAGCAAGGCATCGCTGTACAGGCAATGCTAGTGACAGTATAAAGAGGACTGACAGTATGAAGTCTGACAGTATGAAGTCCTCTTCCCGCATTAAAAAAATGAGAATATCAAGGCACTGTTACACCCCTCAGAAAAAAAAATGAAATTACAAAAAAAAAGGGGGGAGGAAGCTAATCTTGGTTGTTTGGGCTCCCTCCAAAATAAAAACATATCTACGCCACTGGGAGGGGGGGGGGGGTTGAGCCCCCACTTGTCCCCCTATATGGGTGTCCATGTGAAAGATAGAATAGCATGTTTTGAGAAAAAAGACAGACTATAAATTACTTTTAAATAAAAAAAACCCACCTTCAAAAAATACCCAGGAACTAAAAAGCAAAAAATAACTGATTACACTTACATTCTATTTCCACCCAAACATAGAAATGAAATTTATTTTACAATTCCAGTACAAAAATCAACTAAACTAAACACCGAATTATAAAATAAACACTGATTTAAATTATTATATGATGAATTGTTTTAAATACCTAACTAATTATATACGATCTCTTAATTTTTAATAACCTTTTGAAGTCGGGGCCTCCTATAAACAACAATATAACGTAACTGGCAACCCACCGAATCCTGAATTATGCAATAATTTAACTAGACGCGAAATTAGTCTTTAAAATTAAACCTACTCAGTTACGTTAGGTAGTAGTTTATAGAAGGCCCCGACTTCAAAAGTTTATTAAAAATTAAGAGATCATATATAATTAGTTAGGTATTTAAAATAATTTTTTTCCTTTTTAGTTCCTGGGTATTTTTTGGAGGCGTTTTTTTTTTAATTTAAAAGTAATTTATTTTTTGGTTTTTAGTGGTGTAAATAACATGGCGAGCGTCTCGGAGACTTCCAACGACTGTGAAGAAAGGCTTTTTCAAATGCGTAACTATGTACAAAAAAAATGTCTTCATCATCATATGTTCAACTTTGTCAAAGTTTGCTTTCCAAAAGCAAATGCAAAAGTCACTAAAAAAAAACGAAATCGCTTTAAGTTTAAATTTGTAAAATTGTAAATTTTAGAATTGTAATATTGTAAACTGTAATTTATGTTTCGCAATTAGTGTCATGTAACTCGTGATAAAAGTAGCATGTTTCTTCACATGGCCCCACTATAGATGAAGATTAAAAATTCCACTAAAATGAATTTTACGTTTGCTTCAGAGAATCTTTAATTCAAAATTTTCATTATCATTACTCTTAATAATTTATATTTTTAGTGCTTTCTTTAACTATAGGTAAAGAAAGTATAAACTTTTGTTTTATGGCCTTTGTTTATCAATGGGTTTTATATTTAATCGTTTGTGAGGGAAAGTGCATGAAATTTATTGTTTTACCCTTAACTTTTCCCTAAAGAACAAATAGGGTAAAACAAAGATTTGGAACCTAAGTTATACCACCCCTAAACAAAACCATTACTAAACAAAAAAAAAAGCATAAAAAACCGGTTCACTAAGTGAGACGATATACAAAGTTAATAAAGTACAAATCGATTTAAATGTGAGTATGATATTTGAAGAGTTCCCTCAATTTCATCAAACCTGAACTTGATTAACATTAGACTGCGGAGGAATTGTGCTGTTTTAAACAAAAAAAGACTTTTCCCTATCGGTACAGGCAGGGGAGTGCACAGAAATTTTGGAGCCCAACACAAATGACTTTTCCGGGCCCCTCTCCATATTGTTTACCTCTATATTTCACCGTTAGTTACAAAAATATTGGGCCTTCTCCAGGCTCGGACTCGGGCCAACAGGTGTCCCTCCCTCCTCCCTGTGCACACCCCTGGGTATAGGTGTCTTCGAGTATTTATGGAACATTGTACAAAGCAAAAACAAATCCGACGAGTTCAGAACCTCCTCTTTTTTTTGAAGCATGGTAGTTAATATAACCCTAATTTCAAATTGAACTGGCGGCATCGTGAAATAGTAAATCTAGAATATTGGTCAAACTTCAGAAATCATACACAGTCATAATGTATATTATCTTAATATATAAAAATCTTCTGTGCGGACGTTTGTCACCATAAGGCTTTTAAACGGCTGGACCGATTTTGATCAAATTTTTTGTGTGTAATTAAGTTGTGGGGAAGCATGGTTTCGAAGCCCGATGGATGGAATCGGAAACGTTTGTGTTAATTAATTTAAACATTGGATGGTTATATCTCCCAAATGGTTAATATTTATTTTAACCTATTGTTGAGCGAGAATGGAAAATTGAAATAAATATTTAACCCATTGCCAAAGGACAATAAGAAAGCTAGCTGTGCTTTTTGAATTTAAATTTTCTACTGTTATATGTCAATTGAGATTACATAAAACGTAGAGAGAGAGAGAGAGAGTGAGTGAAGCCTTCGTTTCTTGAAAGTTACGATTTTAGATCCCGTCATATATTTTAAAGTAGAGTACTGGAAGGTTCACGCAAAACGTGTGTTCTGTCGTCGTAGTTGAACCATGTGACCGGATCAGTGCTTTAGGTTTTCCTAACCAAAAGATCAGAAAGTACCGTACCTAGCAAAATTTGTTTCTCGGCTCAAATCCATCTGAGTTTTGGCACCAATGTCAAGAATACTTTAAGGATTATCAAACTAATCAGTACATTATTAAAGGAAAAGATGATGGACTTTAAAGACGAATCAAGTTTTATTTTCGTCCAGATAAATTACAACAGGGTAGTTCTGTACACAAAAGATCAGTGCAGTGGAAGATCTTTATCTTTGTGGAAAGAACAAATTAGGCAATATATGAAGTTTTAAAAGTTTTCGTTCAAAAGATCGGATCACTAATCTGTTGGAGTTGGCTTCACTTACTGATCGGCTGGATAGGGTCGCTAGATTACAGTAACGTGGTGGCTTGGCGGCTTTGGCAGTAAACAATAGAGTTGCGTGATCATTTGTTTACATTTTAAAACTACTGTTAATGTAATTTATTGTATTTTTTGTTTATTTGGCGAAATATTTCAAATTTCAAAGATATTTTTTTTGTTTTTAAAGAGTTTTTAGTCATTTTAGTAGAAGAATGTGTTTTTTTTTTTACATCAGGAGGGTAGGGGGAGGGGAGGAGTAATTTTCGCTTATTCAGAAAACTGTTTTTACCTTTATCTTTTTTTTAAACGATATCCATTCGGTTGTTTTATTCTTTTTCATATGGGGGATGTTGCAGCGGAATTTCCCGTTTGTTCTAAATGGGTAGTTCGTTTTTTACACTTAATATCCCAGGACGCTTTTTATTTTTTGAGTATGGTTGAAGGAACAAACCATCAAGTATGGGAGAAAAGATAGTTAATAAAACAACTGCTCAGTTGGCATTAGATAAATCAAGTTGTAATAAATATACTGATTCTGACACCAAGCAGGTTAAAACATTTTCTTTTTACTTTTTTTTTTCAACAGAACGGTTCAAACACTTGATAGTTTATTGAAATTTTATAACTTTTCAATTTACAAATGTTGAACAGAACGTCTGTCGGGTCCTCTAGTGTTATTTATGTATAATATCGCAATAAATATTCATCAAAAGTGTATTATTTTTCTCCACTTTTGGAAAACTTCATTAAATCCTAAACATTTCACAAACACAATCGTGTAACTACAAGCTTCCAGTATTCAAACACTTTATATTAAAAAAGGAAAAATGCTCAACTATTTACATTTCATTAATAAGAATAAAAATTTAGTGTAGTTATAAGCAAAAAGTGCATAATGTGTGCAGAAAAATATTCTCAGATGTTGTCGTTGAAATTGGTATTTTGCTGTCATATTTGCTTCCCAAGCAAATTATTTCAAACAGTCCTATCTTGTTGGACGCTGGTTTAAAAAGCAAGTCCATAACAAATCCCAACTCAACTAGCTGGATGCTACTAAGTGATATTTCGTTGCAAAGCAAATGCTGTAATAACTTTCTTGAAATATTTAGATCGTGTGAAAACTCGCGTTTATAGATTGACGATTTGAAGTAAATACCCTTTTTTATGGAGAGACAGATAACCATCGTGTAGATGAGCGAGTTGAAAGATCATTTGATTAAAATCGCTCAAGTTCAACGTTCACGTCAAAAAACGGGGAAAGGAGGAAATTGGAGGAAAGTTTAATCAGTCCCATATAAAAGTGTCCGCTCCGAGGCATTGTGCACTTACTTAATCTATATGTATAAAAATGGAGTTTGGTAAATTTGTTCCCTAAGATCTCAGTAACTACCCTGCAGATTTGTCTGAAACTTTCACCGTTTGTTCTTTTTGGTACTGGGGAGGTTTGTAGACCAGTTCGAAAAAAATCCGATTGTTAGTTCTTTTTCTATTCTAATGTGTCCAAATTTTCACATAAATGCCCCAATATGACGGTTTAAAAATATGTGCATATATTAAAATTATGTGTCCATCGAAAACGCTTATTTTTCTGCTGAAGATGGAATCTGTTAGAAAGTTCTAAGTTGTATGAAAAACGAGATACGAGCTTTTTTGTCTCATGTTCGAAGGCTCTCCTCAATACAATTCATTATTTAGTGTATCATCTCAACTCCCAGTTCATAGCTAGAATTGTTAAAAATTTTTGTGTTTCGTCTGACTGTTTGAGGCTTTTCTCAAGTCAAATCTTAAAGTAACGTTTTTTCCCCAAGATTGGCTAATAACTAGATTTGGGTGATTATTTTCCATTTAAAAGGAACTTTAGTGTAATTAATGGGTGTTTTTATTATTTGTGCTGATTTGACACTTAATCATTATCCAATCTAACAGCAGAAACCTCGCCAAAATGTATGCTGAAAGATTTCAGTAACGGATGCATTTGTCAGTTTTTTCAACTGTCGTGGTTTTTGAAGCCAAAGACTACGTAATAATGTTTGTCAGCTTTCACCATGTAAACAAAATATCGCCAAAGAATCTTTAAAAACTTTTTTTTATTGTAAAATAATCCAGCAACTAAATTAGGCAAATCCATAAACAGCACAAAATCTTCCATTAATGTGACATTGTGCACAAATTCAAACCATCGCCAAATTTTACTACTTATTTTGGAAACATTTCAGATGAAATTGTTTAACGCCATTTTATGGTGACCAAAAGTATCTCAGCATCCGGCGACAATATCTCTTTAACAAAAATTAGTAACATACCATTTTACAAAGTAAGGAGGGGAGCATTATCCAAGGTATCCCAAAACGATTCCCGCAAATTCGGTAACATTTTAAATCACACCAAGAACCCACAATAATTGAAATTTTCTAAAATATCTAAAGCAAGTAGAAGGGGATTATGGGCGCGTGGTTTTTTAAAACAGTTCTTACTTCAATAGACATACAAAGAAGGTAAGACTCCATGTAAAAAAAAAAAAAATATGTATTAACTGATAAATCTTTTTAAACCTGTGAAGTTTTATTTCATATTTCGGAAATTCTTCAAATTTGTATATGCTTAAATTTCGTGTTTTCGTTTCTAAATGAGTACTATTTTGCTCTTTTTACTTACTGATGTTTTAATTTTATGAGTAAGGAAGAAGCTAGATTTTAAATCACGTCAAAAAGGTGTGTTTTCAATTCTTTCACTTAAAACAGAAAACAAATGCAAGTAACGATTGTTTCTCATAATTTTTGCTAAACCAGGCAACGCCAGGTATTTTTGCTAGTTAAAGAATATAAATTAAATCTTAGGGGAGGGGTGTTCTGTATTCAATTCCCCCTCAATTGAACACTAAATATATTTAAAAATTGGAATATTAAATAAAGAACTTTATATTTTAGTGCCTTAATAAAGTTATTTATTAGTAAATAAAATATTAAGGTAATTGATTCAACTATTAAAGTAGCAAAATATATTTAGTTTACTGCTTTGCTATGCAGTAATAAATACATTAGTAACACCTATAATAAAAAATTACCATGCAGCGCAGCGTTGAGAAAATTAATCATCCATGTGCCGCGAGAATTTAATATCGTTCAAGAGAAAGCTAAAAGCTTAGGTGTGAAAATACACCGATCACAGCAACACCACATGACCATGACGTATGAAATTTAAAGTTTCTTGGATTTCTCCGGGACCCCTTATCAGATCCAGACCAAATTACAATGGGACCATCTGGAAAATATACCCTTCCAAACAAAAAAATTTTTTTTTTCAAATCGGTCCAGTAGTATTGGAATAATTCGAAAACACACAATACAATATTTGATGCAATACAAAATCATAACCTCCTTTTTTGAAGTCTGTTAAAAACAATGCAGATGAATTGAAATAAGAACTATATCTCATACTTTTATTAAAGAATGTTCTATTCTTGTTTGGTTTTTCGTGTAGGTTCATTTTTGTGATTGATTTTTGATGAATGTTAGAACTAATTTGGAACAATAACATTATTTTTTTCCTTTTGAGTTATTTTAACTTTATTCTCTCAGTATGCAGGGCTCGCAAATGGTCCGCTTTTCCCGCCAAAGTCCGTTTTTTATGGTAAAGTCCGCTTTAGACCGCTTTTTAACATTTTGGTCCGATTAGTCCGCTTTTATATTGTTTTTACTTAAAGATCAGATTTTAAAAGTTTTTCATTTCGTTAAAAGTTACTGTACACCCAAACATGCAGCCGCAGCGCGTGTTAAACAAGGTTCGTACGCCCATAAAAACCTTGAAAAGTTCTTGTGTGTGTGTGTGGGTGGGGGGGGGGGGGGAGACGTTACTTTCAAGTGCTTGAAAAAGTATAAAAAGATTATTTATTGCTTGAGTTCTTTCAAAAATCATTGGATTGTGCTTGTAATTCTTTTAAAAATATTTCATTAGTGCAGTTTTCTGAACATATATATTCGATATGATCTATCGCGTGTTTAAGGTTTCAATCCTTTTGCATCTTGTTAACATTTTGATGATTTTACAATCCAAAGTGGTTTTGACACGTGCTTACCTTAGCTTAGCTTATTTTTTGTTTAATTTCAATAATTAACGAAGGAATTATTTTGGGAACCATGGCAACATTGAACTTACTCGGACTTCGCGGAAAAATGCTTCTCGCGTTTGAAATTTCAATCCTTTTGCATCTTGTAAATATTTTGATGCTTTCCACAATTGGAAGTTATTTTGACATATGCTACTATAAATTAGCTTATTTTTCATTTAATTTCAATAATTAACGAAGGAATTATTTTGGAAGCCATGGCAACATTGAACTTACTCGAACTTGACGGAAAAATGCTTCTCGCGTTTGAAATTTCAATCCTTTTGCACCTTGTAAATATTTTGATGTTTTCCATAATTGGAAGTTATTTTGACATTTGCTACCTTAGTTTAGCTTATTTTTCGTTTAATTTCAATAATTAACGAAGGAAATATTTTTAAAACCATAACAACTTTGAGCTTATTCGGACTTCGCGGAAAATTGCTTCTCGCAGTTGAAGTTTCAATCCTTTTGCATCTTGTAAACATTTTGATGTTTTTGACAATTGGAAGTTATTTTGACATGTGCTACTTCAGATTAGCATATTTTTCATTTAATTTCAATAATTAACGAAGGAATTATTTTGGAAACCATGGTAACATTGAACTTACTCGGACTTCGCGGAAAATTGCTTTTGGTGTTTGAAATTTCAATCTTTTTAAATCATGTAAATATGAAAATATTTTGCCCAATCAAATGTTATTTTCTCATATGCCACCTTAGATTAGCATGTTTTATATTTAATTTAGTAGAAAATAAAACAATTTATTCCATGGGAAACATGGCAACATTGAACTTGGTTAGTGAAAATTACAGGGTTCGTACCGGTCATGGAAATCCTGGAAAGTCATGGAAAAAAAATAAGCGAATTTCAGACCTGGAAAAGTCATGGAAAATTGAAATTTTCATTGAAAGTCATGGAAATTTATTTCAAGTCATGGAAAAATGCCCTGGACAAAGAGAAAGTAACAGTAACTAAAGGAGCATTAGAAATCTTGAGTGATTTAACAGTATAGCACATAAAAGCTATTAAAAGCGGAAAATTGAACAATCCCAAAATCAAATCTGTATTTTTAAATCTCATTGCATCCACTTCTGTCGCAGCCGCTTGCCCTTTTTTTGTGATGTGATTTTACTGCTTGGACATCACTTATTTTGAATTTACTGTTATTTTCGAAACTTCTTATGTTTCATATTCTGTAGTAGCGAAATTTCACGTTCTTAATTTTGCCACGCCCACTCAAAAAAAAAAAAAAAGCAATTCAATTGCATCCAAGTTCGATTTCATCACTCGTAAGAACTTTGTCATTAAACTTATCAGAGTTTATCTTAATTTGTTGAAGGTTTTAGAAAATAAAAATCTTTAGTCAGGCAATAGAATACAGAAAAAGAGAAATTCTAATACTTTAAAACAGTAGTGCCCAACATATGGCTCGCAAAACTTATCCATGTGACTCACTGCTACGTTCAATGTCAAGAGTCAAACATGTTCTAAAATTTCTTCACCTATTAATTTATATGCATTTTAAAAAGTGCAAATAACTAAACAAAACAAGTATACTTTTGAATCAGAAAATTGATTCATTACTAAATGGTTTTTTCAAAAAAGATCTGATTTAGAAACATAAAAAACTAAACAATGTGGCTTTACTTTAAAGAATCAAAATACTGTCAAGTAACGTGGATGATTAAATGCACTGTTGACACTAAAAGGCAACTTTTGAAGCAAATTTATTGAAACTTAGTGATGACTCGTTCAACCTTTGTCCCATTCAATATCATTCTGTCTATTTATAAATAAAATATCAGACATTTAAGCATCATCATATTTGTTTCACTGCATTTTTACTTTACTTAAATTTATATGATGAAGACAATTAAGAATAGTTTAGTTTTTTAAGTGTGCACTTATTATTTTTCCCATTACGAGTAAGTGCTTCAATGCGGCTGTGGCATTCATGTAGACGTTTTGCTAATGCTCATTTCCAAAAATTATCAAGTTTTGAGATTAAATAGTGCTATTCTCTTCGAGTAACGAGGTCATGAAAATTTTCATTGAAGTCATGAAAAAGTCATGGAATTTTTCCATCCAAATAGAGTATGAACCCTGAAATTAGCTTCTCTGAGCTTTCAATTGTTTTGAATCTTATATTTTTATATTTATGGCAATTAGAAGTTATTTTGACATGCTACGTCAGATTAACTCGATTTAATTTTTATTTAAATGACTACAAAATTAATAATTTTTGTGTTGTTTAATTCAATTTTATTTAGTTTTCCAAACTGAATTTTGATTATTATTAGCCTGTTTTCGGTTATTACTGTTTTTTTTTTGTGTGTGTGTGTGGGGGGGGGGGGGGATATTAAATTTAAACAATTGAGCACATAAGATTTTAAAGTAGCGTTTGTATATGAAACAAAGTTGAATTATGTAATTTTATGAAGTTGAATTCAGGGGCGGATCTATAGGGGGGCCATGGCCCCTCCCAAAACCTTGTGATTGTAGGATTTTTTTTAAGAAAAAAGAAAGAAGGAAAATATGAGAAGGTGACAAAATTTAACACGTGTTTTACTTTATAAGAAATTTAGGTCTTAATTGGGAGAGAAATTATGTCCCCCTCCTCGAAAACCGCAGTATTATTTCCAAACTTTTGCTCCAGTGTTTACATCACTTCTTGATTCTAACTACAGACTCTTGGACCATCTCTAAATGCTGCTGTCCTCAGAGTACATTTTTTCTCAAGAGATAAAAGATAACCTAAATTTGCACTTTTATGGCTTTAATTTCAAAGCATTTCTGGAAGAAAGCCCTCTTTCCCCATATTCGTCCACGAATGCCATGAAAAGTAACCAAAAATTGCATTTTCGAACTTCAATTTGCAAAAGTTTTCACGGAGATTAGTTATCAACCTTGTTCCTGAACTACAAATCAGTATTATGGTTAATTAACAAATTATCTTCACGGATTTAGCCCAGCAGGCAGCTGATTTTCCTTTTGGTGCTTCCTTGGGTTTAAATGAATGGTCCTCCCAAGGTCCTCTTTTTAATCCTAACTGGTCCTCTTTAGTCCTCTTTTTGATTGAAAATGGTCCTCTTTTACCCTTTTCTAAAGCTAAAATGTGTTGGGAGCCCTGAGTATGTTAAATATGATCTTAAATTTTCATCCACTGAACAATCTAGAAATTTCATCCTGAATTGAATGGTGCTCACTCTTTTCAGATAGTTGGGTTTCACTGTAAGTAATGAATCTCTATTTTATGTATAAAAAATGACTTGTCTTAGTTGAACTTGAATATTTGTTTTCCGCGTTTTTCAACAAATACTACTATTGCTTTATGGAAAAGTGTTGATTATCTTTTTTCAGAAGAATGTTCCGTTTTTGTTTGGTTTTTACAAGTTGGTTAATTTTCACGATTGCGATTCTTGTTAATTGTTAGTAGGGTTTCCCCCCATCACAATCCCTAATCTCGCTGGATCCCGCATGATTTTTTGCCCGATTAAAAGCTAATTCCCGCGGGATTTCCAATCCCACCATTTTTTTTTTCATGTAAACGTTTTCCCAATGTGATAATGCATATCATATTTTTTACCCATTTATTCTTTTCCCATTTTTCTGTCATTTTAAGTGTTTTTTCCCCCCATTTCATTGGTTTTTTATTTTCTTGTGCATTCCACGTTTTCCCTGCGTTCCCCTTTAAATTTCGCGCACTTTATGATATTAACTATGTGATTTATTCATTTTTCCAATTGAATAGCTTTTTGTCCATTTTTTCTGTCGTGGATCCGATTTTTTCATCTTTTTGTCCGCCATTAAAATGGTGGTAGCGTCCTTTTCCTTCGTTGTTTGGGCGTCAAAAGCGCTCATTGGTTCCCGCGCATCGCTGCGTACCCGGATCCGATCGCTCATTCGCCGATTCATTTTTTCCACTCCACTTCACTCCGCTTGCAGCTCCCAGTCCGCTCGGTTGTGCTTTTTGCAGCTCTCCATTTTCTTCAATGATGGCAATGCTGAAGCATCATTGCTCGGCATCCTTGGACGCCGTGGCTTTCCACCGTATGTATAAGACCTCAAAATGAGGTGAAACCACTTTTATTTTTATTGCTATTTTTATAGCAACTTAATTATTTAATCAAGAACGTTAAATTTCGTGGCAGAGGATGATAGCATACAAAGAGAATCGACTGTGTGTAAAATGACTTCGGAGAGTGGTACGCAAAATGTGCTGGAATCGAGCCCTTCATTACTGACCATATTTTGATACTCAACCTAGCTGTGAGTGGTGATGCGTAAGCTGCATTTACCCCAGTCAAATTTTAATGTATGATGATTTCAACACCGCCACCAATGCAGTTGGGGAGAATTTCTAATCTAATAATATCTCCCCAATATTTCCTTTGATACTAGCATAGTGAGTTCTGAAATAAGATTAACAAACTATTTCTAACTTTCATGATGTTTATTTAAACAATGTAAATAGTTAAAACACGCTTAAATGATAAAAATAAATACTAAGAACCAGGGATGATTGTGTTCCGGTATTTTCATCTTGATTTCCGGTATCTTCATCTTCGAAAATACCGGATCTCCCATATTTTCAGAAAAACTCACTTTTGTAAAATTTTGGTTGATGTTTAATGAAACGGCGAAAGTCCAAATTGAAGACGTTTCGTTTGGTATAAAGCGTAAGCTACCGTTATCTTTTGCAAGCTCTATGGTAATTATCGAAGAACAGTTGGCGTGGGAGACGGAATCAAGGCTAGACAAGATGAGGAAGGAGGGTAACTTGATATTTTCTCCCTTAATATTTTCAAGATGACTAATAGCGTTTCTCTGTTGCATATCTTAATATGCAGATGATGTAATTAGGGGTGCCCATTCCCCCCGACTGCGATGGCACCCCTCAATTTTACCAAGCCCCCTTTTCCCTCAAGAATTGCCACCCACTAATAAAAAGACATAAATTCTTCTAAATTAATTTCTCCAAAAGTTTCTGTGGTATAATCTGCCTCATAATCACTCCCCCCCCCCCCCGACACAAACACATGAAAATCCTTGCTATAGCTATTCACCAAGATGGTCTATGTCTTTTCTCGGTTGCAGATGCTTATGTAATAGTCTTTGCAGCCCCCCCCCCCCATAAAATGTTGAAATTTCACGACCTATATGTATCGAAAATATTGATATTTGGAGAGCGATCTATCGTGGTATTAAAATTCGCATATCGCCTAGCTCTATTGCACAGTGATCATAATGCATGCTGTCCCTTTTTGCCCCAAACTTATTTAATTATGAAATCTTTATGCACTTTTAGTAAATGAATGTAATTAATGGTTAAGGATATAGATACAGTGGAGGGAAATAAAACATTCTTTGAAAAATTTTAAGAAATGAGAAAAATTAAAAGAATTTCATTCCTTCCATGCACATGGACGTATTAAGTCCAATTAAAATTTAGTTTTAGCCCCAACAAATAATTATGCATATAAATAATGTGTGCATACACGTAATGTGTATATATATGCCCTTCAAAACACTTTTTCTTCTTGGGAAAAAAAGCTCAGGTATTTTTTTATGGAGTCACAATTACCCCTGCTAAGAACATAATCTCTCCACATGCTACTCTTGCACGAGATAACTAATACTACAATGCAAACTGCATGACTATCGACTAAAAACTTCGACGAAGAAACCCATTTGGAAATAAGCTAACTCCAGCTCATCATTTTCAATGAAGGGCGAGCGGCACGAACGAGCAAGTTCGAATACCGATCTAGCGACCGCCTACAACGACGAGAGATGATCAAAGAGAAAGAACATAAGCCGCGAGCAGTTTAAATATCCCCCGGGTCATTAGCATATCCGAGTCACGTGAACGGACACTCGTCACTGCTATCATTAAGCACACGTGCCATCAGATTCCTTCTAGAAGCTTCCGTGATGTCATCCACTACGGAGTTCCCGCCAAAGGTGGACGAAAGTGAAACAAACATTCAGTCGATTCGACCAATGTGAATGAGTGCTGATAAGAATCTTTTACCCCAGTCATGCAGAATGATTGGTAATACGTTATAAGTAAGGAAAAACATTCTTTTACTGTTGGTGTTGTGAGGTGATGAGATAGGATTATTTACTGTTCTTATTAACAGGCATTTATGCCTAACAGATTACCAACTGATGCGCCATTTTTTTGCGTGGCATGGCCTGCAACTGACATCGTATGTATCCCATTCATCTGAATACTTCCCACCATCTTGTGTGCCTCTTCAAATCGAACTTCCCGTCCGGCGCCCATTTTATTTGAATGTTTCATAAACCATGCGAATGAACTCCCCGTTTTCCGATTTTTAATGAACTTTGCAAGCTCCAGCTCCACGTTTTTTTTTCTTTTTGAACTTTTAAGTATTTCACCCGCGGATGTGTTTTTTTTTTAAAATTAAGTGTTTGAATTTTTATCGCTAACCTGGTGATCACCATACAAAATTCCTGTCATATCTGGTCTGCTTTGAAATTTACGCTGAAATAAAGTATGTACGGTAGTTGCTATGTTTCATTCCTATCGTCCACATACATTCAACATGGGGTAAGTCTCTTATGAATTTTAATGTTCTTTGGGCATTCAAGGCAGTCGTTGATCTGAGGTTATGTGCGGCTGCGATGCTTCCACTTCCACAGCCTAGATTGTTATCATTTTGTGTTTCTGATTAAGTCTTCAAAATTGAACGCGACGCACCATGACACCCAACTTTTGCCAATCATAAAATTAATATTTTAACAAGCATCATCTGAAATTTGAATTGCCTTCCTTAGACATCTTTGTGTCTCATATAATGGACGGTAGATTTACCATATTAGAACACAATAAAAATAGTTTTTTCTTTTTTTTTTGAGTTTGAATTGATATTTTCATTCAAAGGTCTCAGTTTTCACAAGTTCAGCAATTGAGAAAAGCATAAAACTTATAAAAATTTTCAAAAACCATTACTAAAATTTAAAATCCCGAATATTATGCTTTTAAAAAATTTAAAAAGTGTATTACAGATTACCAAACCCTCAAGAGTAGACAGAATACAATGCTGTATCACTTCTGTAAGTTTAAGAAATGCACTCAAAACCTTTAACTTACATAAAGTGCCCAATATTTTTCTCCGAAGAAGAAAGCAATGAAAAGCCTAACATTATTTATACATTTGGCACAACTTTAAACGAGGCGACAGAAACTTGGATGAAACACAGGATGAGATGACTCGCATGACAGTGCAGTTAGTTAAACAGCTCAAGTTTTTAAATGTCTCTTAAAAGTGAGAGGTAAAATACTGAATTTATCCAAAATTTTTTACTGAAATATGAGATTGGACTCTGTGTAACCAACCAGCATTCACCGCTTGCTGTAATGAATCAAATGCACTGATACAATGACCAACATTAATAAAGGAACAAGGGTATTCTCAATGCAAATTAAATTGGATGCAGCCAGAGGTGGTGATTGGGACTGAAAACGGAGGGGGAGGGGTAAAAAAAAAACTACAACCAAAAAAGTCATTTTTAGCGGCAGCAAAAAAAAAAAAAAAAGTAGAAAACTTTGCTGAGGCTGGTTTTGAGAGCATATGAATGGCAATTGATGTAAATCTAAGAGCTTAACTCATGTTTTTCTAAACATTTTAATGAATTATGCATACAAAAACTTTCCCCGAAGAAACAATTAGACGAGAATTAGACTTACATTATTTACTGCAAAATATTTTGGGGTAAATAATGTACCAAATGTTTTTACAAACATTTGGTAATAATTTCATTAAGCAAATTTGGCTTCTTTAAGTAAAACAATTGATTTGCTAATATCTAAACAATGAATACATAAACTAAAAGTTTCTGCTTGTGCTAAATAATGTTTCATACACTGATAATCAATCGTAGTTTTAGTTCCTAAATTGGAAAATAAAATAAATAAATGAACCATAAAAAGAAGAGGGGTGGTTGGCCCCCCCATAATTGGTTTGTCCCCCACAAATCGCCGCCACTAGATACAGCAAAACACATCCAATAGGCATTGTTTTTGTCCATTTGCAGTTCTTAAGCAAAAATCCAGCATAAGAGATCAAAACTCTATTTCAGAAGGTGATGAAATAAATGGGGATCTTTTGCTAAATAAATGTCCACAATTTAATTTCAGTAAAATCAACTGCTGTGGCGCAACAGCAAGTATTTTCATCAAATCCATCATTTTTTGAACAAAAGTTCTTCTCCATTCCATACGAACTTGGTGAAGAGCATTGGAAAATTTTAGGGCACACTTTTGCATACTAAACCATAATTGGGAATTGACTTCGTAATGCGAAAAAATTGATTTATGGGATTGGAAAAAAACTACTTATTCAAGTAACAAAATCAGTCTTTCCTGAGAAGCACAACTTTTTCTATTGCATTAAATTTAAATAATTGAGTTAATCCCGCAGGATCCTGCGGGACTGGCGACTTACAATCCCAAAATTCTGTGGGACTGAATTCGGGGGGGGGGGGGGGGATTGGAAACCCTACTTGTTAGAACTAATTTGGTAATTTGGGACAACAGCATACTTTTTTTAAATATATCTTTTAACTTGATTCTCTCAGTATGTTAAATATGTACGTTCTTGAATTTTCATCCACTGAGCAATCTAGAAATTTCATCCTAAATTAAATGTTGCTCATACTTTTCAGATATATAAATATAGAAATAAGTTATGAATCTATATTTTATGTTTAAAAAAATGGCTTGTCTTAGTTGAACTTAAATACAGTTGAGACTTTCTGTTTAACAACTTTTAAGGGACCACAAAAAAATCGTCCTTAAATAGAATGCATCTAAAACTACAGAGAGCATCTGGGACCGTGAAAAGTCGTCTTTAAATAGGGAAAGTCTTAAAATAGAACGTCATTAAAGAGTGATCCAACTGTATTTGTTTTCAGCATTTTTGAATGAACACTACTTTTGCTTTGCGTAAAAGTGTTGGTTATCTTTTTTTTAAGTTGCATTGGTGTTTTCTAATTACTTTTTTAAATTGTAGTGCGATGGCGTATATGGGAACTCTCGACTTATGCATGCTACAACTTCCTTAGTGGTTTGTATAAGTTATGCTATTAATTTGTTTTTTTTTTTGTCATATCTGAAATTTATTTTAATTGCAATAGTTTTTGTGATAAATCTTTTTAGGGATGTATAGTGCAAGTGCAAGTTCGAAATGGAGCTATATATGAAGGCATTTTACGTACTTTTTCTCATCAGGTAAATTTTACTAATTAATAGTATTTATTATTGGATTTAGTTTTTCTCATAATTGATACATAATTATTTGCATTTGAAAATTTTATGATTAAAAAAAAATATTGCATAGCATTTGTTAGTTTGTTTAAAGCATTAAAAATTATCTTCAATGTTAGGTTAATTTGATTTCTAAAATATTAGTTTCATATCATTAATTCCAGTATATTATTAGGGATGTAAAATTTCTGAAAATTTTGAGGTGGCAGAGAGAAACCAGTTTTTTTTTTCAGGAAAAATTGGAAAAAAATAGAATAATTTATTTTTTTGAAATATAAAATTTATTTTTTTTAGAAAACATTAATGATGAAGCTGTTAAAGATACATACAAAGCATGTTATTTTTTTTCTTTAAAATATAAATTTGCCTAAAAACTTTTACTGTTAAAAAAAAGGCCAATAAATTTTTTTGTTCAGAACACCAAAATTTTCTAAATTAGTTAAATCATTACACCAACCTTAATTTAGAGTAAACTGTTCTTTTTGAGTAAACTAAACTTTTTGTAAATGCTGAAATTGTTTTTTTTGGCATAAATTTGCTCTTTTTTAAAAAATTAAATTGGGAGATTTTAAACCCCCCCCCCCCCAATTTTTTTTTCTTTTAAAATTTGTTACATATGTCTGTGTGTACGTTTATTAACATACATTGAATGAGAATATACTAAAATTTGAACTGAAACATTTTCTACTTGCTGGTATTATTAATGCAGTCAAACCTTGATATCTCGAACCTACTTATCTTGAAACACTTGATGTCATGGGAAAAAATTTCTCCCTGCTTTTTCCCACAAAAACTCCTACGTGTTTTCCATAGTTATCTCAAAATTTTTTGAAACTCTTGATATGTCGAAATTTTTGCAAAGAATCCAGTTTCAATCACCGTTTTTCCTTGCCAATTTTTGTAGTAAAACCAATTTCATAAGACAGTTGCTTGTAGCTTTTCACCTCTTTTCTTTTAAATTTTGAGAAAAGGAGAAAGGGCCGTGATAACCAAGATCCACAGAGGCCCCAATGCAAATGGTTTGCAACAATTAAAACTATACAAAAAATACCATATGGAGTAAAAATAAATGAATAAAATCATCTTTTCTGCTAAAAATTTCAATCAAATACGTGCTCTCATTTAATAGAAATGTGTTTTTACCAGCAAGCATGATGGGGAAACAGTATTCATGTTCATTTTACCTATATTTGAGAATAGTTACTATGTTGTAATAGGTCATATATTTGTGGTTTAAGTTGAAATTATGTTTTGCTTAACCTGTTCATGCTTTTTCTCAATTGTTTACTTCATGCCTTTTTTTAACGTTAAGTTCTTTTTTATAGTTTGACCTTGTGCTTGAAATGACTCACAAAGTAAACATAAACAATCCACCAGCAAAAGATGTTGGAGCTGTTGTAAGCAATCTATTATCATCCTTTCCATTTGAAGATGGCATTTCAGAAAAGCTTATTTTTAGACTTGGTGATATTGTAACGCTAAAAGCTACTAATGTTGACACCGATTTTGCTCTCAAAGGTAGGTTTTGAAATATCTTAAACAGGTTTGCATTATATATTTTATTATATTTGAGTAAGGGATAAAGTGACTTGTCGACTGCCTGTTAGATATACAGCTCAAAATATGATAAATGATTTTGGGTGTAATATAGCAAACTATTTGTAAATCTAGATATACAGAAAATAAAATGGGCACAGACAGGAACTACACTGCTGGAAAAAATTCTGAACTGAATTTTTTAAAATCTTGTGTTTTAATCATTCGTTAACTCAATTTACTTAAACTTTGTTACACTCAAGATGAGTGTTAGAAAACTCCTATATTCAGAATAGCATACAAATCAAACTAATTTAATTTTTAATATGTTTA
>NW_026557817.1:0-61623 GCF_026930045.1 Uloborus diversus
ATTGATTATTTATGTAGGGAAGAAAATTCTGAGTCAGTTTTAATTTTTCGACACTAAGATTTCAAAGTGTTTAAATAAACAATTACCAAGGTGCATTTTTTGTTTTTATTATATTTAAAACTCCCACCGACAGAGCTCCCATAGACTAATGGCTAGAGTGTTAGGCTTCCAAGCGAGTGGCCCTGGGTTCGAGTCCCAGCCTGAACGAAAATCTTCAATGTATACTTTTAGTTTCTAATTTGAAATTTCTTCTTCTTTTTTTTTAATTTTTCTCTTTTGCGAATATTGATTATTTATGTAGGGAGAAAAATTCTGAGTCAGTTTAATTATTCGACCTGTAAATTTCAAAGTGTTTGAATCAATAATTACCAAGGTGCATTTTTTGTTTTTATTATATTTAAGACTTCCATCGACAGAGCTCCGATAGCCTAATGGCTAGACCGTTGGGTTCCAAGCGCGTGGTACTGGGTTCGAGTCCCGGCCGGAAAGGAAATCTTAAATGCAAATATTTTTTTCTAATTTTATAATTCTTTTTTTTTTTATTTTTCCCTTTTGCGAAGTCAGTCAGTCAGTCTGACAGTCAATCAGTCAAGCCCTCAGTCATTCAGTCTCAGTCAGTCAGTCCAGTCAGTCAGTCACTCAGTCAGTCAGTTAGTCCTTCAGCCAGTCAGTCAAGCAGTCAGTCCTTTAGTCTCAGTCAGTCAGTCATTCAGTCAGTCAGTCAGTCAGGCAGTCAGTCAGTCAGTCAGTCGGTCAGTCCTGTGCAGTCAGTTAGTCACTAAAGCAGTCAGTCAGTCTCAGTCAGTCAGTCAGTCAGTCACTCCAGTCCAGTCTCAGTCAGTCAGTCAGTCAGTCTCGGTCAGACAGTCAGTCAGTCATTCAGTCAGTCAGTCAGTCAGGCAGTCAGTCAGTCGGTCAGCCTTATTCAGTCAGTCTGTCAGTCAGTCAGTCAGTCAGCCTTATTCAGTCAGTCTGTCAATCATCCTTATTCAGTCAGCCTGTCAGTCAGTCAGTCGGTCAGTCCTGTCCAGTCAGTTAGTCAGTTAGGCAGTCAGTCAGGTAGTCAAGCAGTCAGTCAGTCAGTGTCAGTCAGTCATTTAGTCATTCAGTCAGTCAGTGAAATAGCCAGTCAGAGAGTCAAGCAGTCAGTCAGTCAGTCTCAGTCAGTCAGTTAGTCAGTCAGTCAGTCAGCCAGTCCAGTCTCAGTCAGTCAGGCAGTTAGTCAGTCAGTCTCGGTCAGTCAGTGAGTCAGTCAGTCAGTATCAGTCAGTCAGTGAGTCAGCCTGTCAGTCAGGCAGTATCAGTCAGGCAGTAAGACTCCGCTCGACAGTACTCCGATAGCCTAATGGCTAGACCGCTGGTCTTCCTAGCGAGTGGCCTGGGTTCGAGTCCCAGCCGGAGCGAATATCTTCAATATATCTATTTCTTTTCTAATTTGAAAATTCTTTTTTTTTCAATTTCTTTCCTTTGCAATTATTGATTATTTATGTAGGGAAGAAAATTCTGAGTCAGTTTAATTTTTCGACACGAAGATTTCGAAGTGTTTAAATAAACAATTACCAAGGTGCATTTTTTGTTTTTATTATATTTAAAACTCCCACCGACAGAGCTCCCATAGACTAATGGCTAGAAAGTTAGGCTTCCAAGCGAGTGGCCCTGGGTTCGAGTCCCAGCCTGAACGAAAATCTTCAATGTATACTTTTAGTTTCTAATTTGAAATTTCTTCTTCTTTTTTATTTAATTTTTCTCTTTTGCGAATATTGATTATTTATGTAGGGAGAAAAATTCTGAGTCAGTTTAATTATTCGACCTGTAAATTTCAAAGTGTTTGAATCAATAATTACCAAGGTGCATTTTTTGTTTTTATTATATTTAAGACTTCCATCGACAGAGCTCCGATAGCCTAATGGCTAGACCGTTGGGTTCCTAACGCGTGGTACTGGGTTCG
Organism: Uloborus diversus; assembly: GCF_026930045.1. NCBI lineage: Eukaryota > Metazoa > Arthropoda > Arachnida > Araneae > Uloboridae > Uloborus > Uloborus diversus. The sequence goes on from NW_026557817.1 coordinate 1,949, forward strand.
AGTCCCGGCCGGAAAGGAAATCTTAAATGCAAATATTTTTTTCTAATTTTATAATTCTTTTTTTTTTATTTTTCCCTTTTGCGAAGTCAGTCAGTCAGTCTGACAGTCAATCAGTCAAGCAATCAGTCATTCAGTCTCAGTCAGTCAGTCCAGTCAGTCAGTCACTCAGTCAGTCAGTTAGTCCTTCAGCCAGTCAGTCAAGCAGTCAGTCATTTAGTCTCAGTCAGTCAGTCATTCAGTCAGTCAGTCAGTCAGGCAGTCAGGTCAGTCAGTCAGTCGGTCAGTCCTGTGCAGTCAGTTAGTCACTAAAGCAGTCAGTCAGTCTCAGTCAGTCAGTCAGTCAGTCAGTCCAGTCCAGTCTCAGTCAGTCAGTCAGTCCAGTCCAGTCTCAGTCAGTCAGTCAGTCAGTCTCGGTCAGTCAGTCAGTCAGTCATTCAGTCAGTCAGTCAGTCAGGCAGTCAGTCAGTCGGTCAGCCTTATTCAGTCAGTCTGTCAGTCAGTCAGTCAGTCAGCCTTATTCAGTCAGTCTGTCAGTCATCCTTATTCAGTCAGTCCTGTCAGTCAGTCAGTCGGTCAGTCCTGTCCAGTCAGTTAGTCAGTCAAGCAGTCAGTCAGTCAGTGTCAGTCAGTCATTTAGTCATTCAGTCAGTCAGTGAAATAGCCAGTCAGAGAGTCAAGCAGTCAGTCAGTCAGTCTCAGTCAGTCAGTTAGTCAGTCAGTCAGTCAGTCAGTCAGTCAGTCCAGTCTCAGTCAGTCAGGCAGTTAGTCAGTCAGTCTCGGTCAGTCAGTGAGTCAGTCAGTCAGTATCAGTCAGTCAGTGAGTCAGTCTGTCAGTCAGGCAGTATCAGTCAGGCAGTAAGACTCCGCTCGATAGAACTCCGATAGCCTAATGGCTAGACCGCTGGTCTTCCAAGCGAGTGGCCTGGGTTCGAGTCCCAGCCGGAGCGAATATCTTCAATGTATATATTTCTTTTCTAATTTGAAAATTCTTTTTTTTTTTTTCAATTTCTTTCCTTTGCAATTATTGATTATTTATGTAGGGAAGAAAATTCTGAGTCAGTTTAATTTTTCGACACGAAGATTTCAAAGTGTTTAAATAAACAATTACCAAGGTGCATTTTTTGTTTTTATTATATTTAAAACTCCCACCGACAGAGCTCCCATAGGACTAATGGCTAGAGTGTTAGGCTTCCAAGCGAGTGGCCCTGGGTTCGAGTCCCAGCCTGAACGAAAATCTTCAATGTATACTTTTAGTTTCTAATTTGAAATTTCTTCTTCTTTTTTTTAATTTTTCTCTTTTGCGAATATTGATTATTTATGTAGGGAGAAAAATTCTGAGTCAGTTTAATTATTCGACCTGTAAATTTCAAAGTGTTTGAATCAATAATTACCAAGGTGCATTTTTTGTTTTTATTATATTTAAGACTTCCATCGACAGAGCTCCGATAGCCTAATGGCTAGACCGTTGGGTTCCTAGCGCGTGGTACTGGGTTCGAGTCCCGGCCGGAAAGGAAATCTTAAATGCAAATATTTTTTTCTAATTTTATAATTCTTTTTTTTTATTTTTCCCTTTTGCGAAGTCAGTCAGTCAGTCTGACAGTCAATCAGTCAAGCACTCAGTCATTCAGTCTCAGTCAGTCAGTCCAGTCAGTCAGTCACTCAGTCAGTCAGTTAGTCCTTCAGCCAGTCAGTCAAGCAGTCAGTCATTTAGTCTCAGTCAGTCAGTCATTCAGTCAGTCAGTCAGTCAGGCAGTCAGTCAGTCAGTCAGTCGGTCAGTCCTGTGCAGTCAGTTAGTCACTAAAGCAGTCAGTCAGTCAGTCAGTCCAGTCCAGTCTCAGTCAGTCAGTCAGTCAGTCTCGGTCAGTCAGTCAGTCAGTCATTCAGTCAGTCAGTCAGTCGGTCAGCCTTATTCAGTCAGTCTGTCAGTCAGTCAGTCAGTCAGTCAGCCTTATTCAGTCAGTCTGTCAGTCAGTCAGTCGGTCAGTCCTGTCCAGTCAGTTAGTCAGTCAAGCAGTCAGTCAGGTAGTCAAGCAGTCAGTCAGTCAGTGTCAGTCAGTCATTTAGTCATTCAGTCAGTCAGTGAAATAGCCAGTCAGAGAGTCAAGCAGTCAGTCAGTCAGTCTCAGTCAGTCAGTTAGTCAATCAGTCAGTCAGTCAGTCAGTCAGTCCAGTCTCAGTCAGTCAGGCAGTTAGTCAGTCAGTCTCGGTCAGTCAGTGAGTCAGTCAGTCAGTATCAGTCAGTCAGTGAGTCAGTCTGTCAGTCAGGCAGTATCAGTCAGGCAGTAAGACTCCGCTCGACAGAACTCCGATAGCCTAATGGCTAGACCGCTGGTCTTCCAAGCAAGTGGCCTGGGTTCGAGTCCCAGCCGGAGCGAATATCTTCAATGTATATATTTCTTTTCTAATTTGAAAATTCTTTGTTTTTTCAATTTCTTTCCTTTGCAATTATTGATTATTTATGTAGGGAAGAAAATTCTGAGTCAGTTTAATTTTTCGACACGAAGATTTCAAAGTGTTTAAATAAACAATTACCAAGGTGCATTTTTTGTTTTTATTATATTTAAAACTCCCACCGACAGAGCTCCCATAGACTAATGGCTAGAGTGTTAGGCTTCCAAGCGAGTGGCCCTGGGTTCGAGTCCCAGCCTGAACGAAAATCTTCAATGTATACTTTTAGTTTCTAATTTGAAATTTCTTCTTCTTTTTTTTTAATTTTTCTCTTTTGCGAATATTGATTATTTATGTAGGGAGAAAAATTCTGAGTCAGTTTAATTATTCGACCTGTAAATTTCAAAGTGTTTGAATCAATAATTACCAAGGTGCATTTTTTGTTTTTATTATATTTAAGACTTCCATCGACAGAGCTCCGATAGCCTAATGGCTAGACCGTTGGGTTCCTAGCGCGTGGTACTGGGTTCGAGTCCCGGCCGGAAAGGAAATCTTAAATGCAAATATTTTTTTCTAATTTTATAATTCTTTTTTTTTTTATTTTTCCCTTTTGCGAAGTCAGTCAGTCAGTCTGACAGTCAATCAGTCAAGCACTCAGTCATTCAGTCTCAGTCAGTCAGTCCAGTCAGTCAGTCACTCAGTCAGTCAGTTAGTCCTTCAGCCAGTCAGTCAAGCAGTCAGTCATTTAGTCTCAGTCAGTCAGTCATTCAGTCAGTCAGTTAGTCAGGCAGTCAGTCAGTCAGTCGGTCAGTCCTGTGCAGTCAGTTAGTCACTAAAGCAGTCAGTCAGTCTCAGTCAGTCAGTCAGTCAGTCAGTCCAGTCCAGTCTCAGTCAGTCAGTCAGTCAGTCTCGGTCAGTCAGTCAGTCAGTCAATCAGTCAGTCAGTCAGTCAGGCAGTCAGTCAGTCGGTCAGCCTTATTCAGTCAGTCTGTCAGTCAGTCAGTCAGTCAGCCTTATTTAGTCAGTCTGTCAGTCATCCTTATTCAGTCAGTCTGTCAGTCAGTCAGTCGGTCAGTCCTGTCCAGTCAGTTAGTCAGTCAAGCAGTCAATCAGGTAGTCAAGCAGTCAGTCAGTCAGTGTCAGTCAGTCATTTAGTCATTCAGTCAGTCAGTGAAATAGCCAGTCAGAGACTCAAGCAGTCAGTCAGTCAGTCTCAGTCAGTCAGTTAGTCAATCAGTCAGTCAGTCAGTCAGTCAGTCCAGTCTCAGTCAGTCAGGCAGTTAGTCAGTCAGTCTCGGTCAGTCAGTGAGTCAGTCAGTCAGTATCAGTCAGTCAGTGAGTCAGTCTGTCAGTCAGGCAGTATCAGTCAGGCAGTAAGACTCCGCTCGACAGAACTCCGATAGCCTAATGGCTAGACCGCTGGTCTTCCAAGCAAGTGGCCTGGGTTCGAGTCCCAGCCGGAGCGAATATCTTCAATGTATATATTTCTTTTCTAATTTGAAAATTCTTTTTTTTTTTCAATTTCTTTCCTTTGCAATTATTGATTATTTATGTAGGGAAGAAAATTCTGAGTCAGTTTAATTTTTCGACACGAAGATTTCAAAGTGTTTAAATAAACAATTACCAAGGTGCATTTTTTGTTTTTATTATATTTAAAACTCCCACCGACAGAGCTCCCATAGACTAATGGCTAGAGTGTTAGGCTTCCAAATGAGTGGCCCTGGGTTCGAGTCCCAGCCTGAACGAAAATCTTCAATGTATACTTTTAGTTTCTAATTTGAAATTTCTTCTTCTGTTTTTTTAATTTTTCTCTTTTGCGAATATTGATTATTTATGTAGGGAGAAAAATTCTGAGTCAGTTTAATTATTCGACCTGTAAATTTCAAAGTGTTTGAATCAATAATTACCAAGGTGCATTTTTTGTTTTTAATATATTTAAGACTTCCATCGACAGAGCTTCGATAGCCTAATGGCTAGACCGTTGGGTTCCTAGCGCGTGGTACTGGGTTCGAGTCCCGGCCGGAAAGGAAATCTTAAATGCAAATATTTTTTTCTAATTTTATAATTCTTTTTTTTTTATTTTTCCCTTTTGCGAAGTCAGTCAGTCAGTCTGACAGTCAATCAGTCAAGCACTCAGTCATTCAGTCTCAGTCAGTCCAGTCAGTGAGTCACTCAGTCAGTTAGTTAGTCCTTCAGCCAGTCAGTCAAGCAGTCAGTCATTTAGTCTCAGTCAGTCAGTCATTCAGTCAGTCAGTCAGTCAGGCAGTCAGTCAGTCAGTCAGTCGGTCAGTCCTGTGCAGTCAGTTAGTCACTAAAGCAGTCAGTCAGTCTCAGTCAGTCAGTCAGTCAGTCAGTCCAGTCCAGTCTCAGTCAGTCAGTCAGTCAGTCTCGGTCAGTCAGTCAGTCAGTCATTCAGTCAGTCAGTCAGTCAGGCACTCAGTCAGTCGGTCAGCCTTATTCAGTCAGTCTGTCAGTCAGTCAGTCAGCCTTATTCAGTCAGTCTGTCAGTCATCCTTATTCAGTCAGTCTGTCAGTCAGTCAGTCGGTCAGTCCTGTCCAGTCAGTTAGTCCGTCAAGCAGTCAGTCAGGTAGTCAAGCAGTCAGTCAGTCATTTAGTCATTCAGTCAGTCAGTGAAATAGCCAGTCAGAGAGTCAAGCAGTCAGTCAGTCAGTCTCAGTCAGTCAGTTAGTCAGTCAGTCAGTCCAGTCTCAGTCAGTCAGGCAGTTAGTCAGTCAGTCTCGGTCAGTCAGTGAGTCAGTCTGTCAGTATCAGTCAGTCAGTGAGTCGGTCTGTCAGTCAGGCAGTATCAGTCAGTCAGTGAGTCGGTCTGTCAGTCAGGCAGTATCAGTCAGGCAGTAAGACTCCGCTCGACAGAACTCCGATAGCCTAATGGCTAGACCGCTGGTCTTCCAAGCGAGTGGCCTGGGTTCGAGTCCCAGCCGGAGCGAATATCTTCAATGTATATATTTCTTTTCTAATTTGAAAATTCTTTTTTTTTTCAATTTCTTTCCTTTGCAATTATTGATTATTTATGTAGGGAAGAAAATTCTGAGTCAGTTTAATTTTTCGACACGAAGATTTCAAAGTGTTTAAATAAACAATTACCAAGGTGCATTTTTTGTTTTTATTATATTTAAAACTCCCACCGACAGAGCTCCCATAGACTAATGGCTAGAGTGTTAGGCTTCCAAGCGAGTGGCCCTGGGTTCGAGTCCCAGCCTAAACGAAAATATTCAATGTATACTTTTAGTTTCTAATTTGAAATTTCTTCTTCTTTTTTTTTTAATTTTTCTCTTTTGCGAATATTGATTATTTATGTAGGGAGAAAAATTCTGAGTCAGTTTAATTATTCGACCTGTAAATTTCAAAGTGTTTGAATCAATAATTACCAAGGTGCATTTTTTGTTTTTATTATATTTAAGACTTCCATCGCCAGAGCTCCGATAGCCTAATGGCTAGACCGTTGGGTTCCAAGCGCGTGGTACTGGGTTCGAGTCCCGGCCGGAACGAAAATCTTCCATGTATATATTTCTCTTCTAATTTGAAGATTCTTTTTTTTTTCAATTTCTTTCTTTTGCAAATATGGATTATTTATGTACGGAAGAAAATTCTGAGTCAGTTTAATCATTCGACCTTTAGATTTCAAAGATTTTAGATCAATAATTACTAAGGTGCATTTTTTGTTTTTATTATAATTAAGACACCGATCAACAGAGATCCGATAGTATATTGGCGAGAGCGTTGGGCTTCAATGAGTGTCGCCCTTGGTTCAAATCCCAGCCGGAATGGAAATCTTAAATGCAAATATTTTTTTCTAATTTTATAATTCTTTTTTTTTTATTTTTCCCTTTTGCGAAGTCAGTCAGTCAGTCTGACAGTCAATCAGTCAAGCACTCAGTCATTCAGTCTCAGTCAGTCAGTCCAGTCAGTCAGTCACTCAGTCAGTCAGTTAGTCCTTCAGCCAGTCAGTCAAGCAGTCAGTCATTTAGTCTCAGCCAGTCAGTCATTCAGTCAGTCAGTCAAACAGACAGTCAGTCAGTCAGTCAGTCGGTCTGTCCTGTGCAGTCAGTTAGTCACTAAAGCAGTCAGTCAGTCTCAGTCAGTCAGTCAGTCAGTCAGTCCAGTCCAGTCTCAGTCAGTCAGTCAGTCAGTCAGTCATTCAGTCAGTCTGTCAGTCAGGCAGTCAGTCAGTCGGTCAGCCTTATTCAGTCAGTCTGTCAGTCAGTCAGTCTGTCAGTCATCCTTATTCAGTCAGTCTGTCAGTCAGTCAGTCGGTCAGTCCTGTCCAGTCAGTTAGTCAGTCAAGCAGTCAGTCAGGTAGTCAAGCAGTCAGTCAGTCAGTGTCAGTCAGTCATTTAGTCATTCAGTCAGTCAGCGAAATAGCCAGTCAGAGAGTCAAGCAGTCAGTCAGTCAGTCTCAGTCAGTCAGTTAGTCAGTCAGTCAGTCAGTCAGTCAGTCAGTCCAGTCTCAGTCAGTCAGGCAGTTAGTCAGTCAGTCTTGGTCAGTCAGTGAGTCAGTCAGTCAGTATCAGTCAGTCAGTGAGTCAGTCTGTCAGTCAGGCAGTATCAGTCAGGCAGTAAGACTCCGCTCGACAGAACTGCGATAGCCTAATGGCTAGACCGCTGGTCTTCCAAGCGAGTGGCCTGGGTTCGAGTCCCAGCCGGAGCGAATATCTTCAATGTATATATTTCTTTTCTAATTTGAAAATTCTTTTTTTTTCAATTTCTTTCCTTTGCAATTATTGATTATTTATGTAGGGAAGAAAATTCTGAGTCAGTTTAATTTTTCGACACGAAGATTTCAAAGTGTTTCAATAAACAATTACCAAGGTGCATTTTTTGTTTTTATTATATTTAAAACTCCCACCGACAGAGCTCCCATAGACTAATGGCTAGAGTGTTAGGCTTCCAAGCGAGTGGCCCTGGGTTCGAGTCCCAGCCTGAACGAAAATCTTCAAAGTATACTTTTAGTTTCTAATTTGAAATTTCTTCTTCTTTTTTTTTAATTTTTCTCTTTTGCGAATATTGATTATTTATGTAGGGAGAAAAATTCTGAGTCAGTTTAATTATTCGACCTGTAAATTTCAAAGTGTTTGAATCAATAATTACCAAGGTGCATTTTTTGTTTTTATTATATTTAAGACCTCCATCGACAGAGCTACGATAGCCTAATGGCTAGACCGTTGGGTTCCTAGCGCGTGGTACTGGGTTCGAGTCCCAGCCGGAAAGAAAATCTTAAATGCAAATATTTTTTTATAATTCTTTTTTTTTTATTTTTCCCTTTTGCGAAGTCAGTCAGTCAGTCTGACAGTCAATCAGTCAAGCACTCAGTCATTCAGTCTCAGTCAGTCAGTCCAGTCAGTCAGTCACTCAGTCAGTCAGTTAGTCCTTCAGCCAGTCAGTCAAGCAGTCAGTCATTTAGTCTCAGTCAGTCAGTCAGTCAGGCAGTCAGTCAGTCAGTCAGTCGGTCAGTCCTGTGCAGTCAGTTAGTCACTAAAGCAGTCAGTCAGTCTCAGTCAGTCAGTCAGTCAGTCAGTCAGTCCAGTCCAGTCTCAGTCAGTCAGTCAGTCAGTCTCGGTCAGTCAGTCAGTCAGTCATTCAGTCAGTCAGGCAGTCAGTCAGTCGGTCAGCCTTATTCAGTCAGTCTGTCAGTCAGTCAGTCGGTCAGTCCTGTCCAGTCAGTTAGTCAGTCAAGCAGTCAGTCAGGTAGTCAAGCAGTCAGTCAGTCAGTGTCAGTCAGTCATTTAGTCATTCAGTCAGTCAGTGAAATAGCCAGTCAGAGAGTCAAGCAGTCAGTCAGTCAGTCTCAGTCAGTCAGTTAGTCAGTCAGTCAGTCAGTCAGTCAGTCAGTCCAGTCTCAGTCAGTCAGGCAGTTAGTCAGTCAGTCTCGGTCAGTCAGTGAGTCAGTCAGTCAGTATCAGTCAGTCAGTGAGTCAGTCTGTCAGTCAGGCAGTATCAGTCAGGCAGTAAGACTCCGCTCGACAGAACTCCGATAGCCTAATGGCTAGACCGCTGGTCTTCCAAGCGAGTGGCCTGGGTTCGAGTCCCTGCCGGAGCGAATATCTTCAATGTATATATTTCTTTTCTAATTTGAAAATGCTTTTTTTTTCAATTTCTTTCCTTTGCAATTATTGATTATTTATGTAGGGAAGAAAATTCTGAGTCAGTTTAATTTTTCGACACGAAGATTTCAAAGTGTTTAAATAAACAATTACCAAGGTGCATTTTTTGTTTTTATTATATTTAAAACTCCCACCGACAGAGCTCCCATAGACTAATGGCTAGAGTGTTAGGTTCCAAGCGAGTGGCCCTGGGTTAGAGTCCCAGCCTGAACGAAAATCTTCAATGTATACTTTTAGTTTCTAATTTGAAATTTCTTCTTCCTTTTTTTTTAATTTTTCTCTTTTGCGAATATTGATTATTTATGTAGGGAGAAAAATTCTGAGTCAGTTTAATTATTTGACCTGTAAATTTCAAAGTGTTTGAATCAATAATTACCAGGGTGCATTTTTTGTTTTTATTATATTTAAGACTTCCATCGACAGAGCTCCGATAGCTAATGGCTAGACCGTTGGGTCCCAAGCGCGTGGTACTGGGTTCGAGTCCCGGCCGGAACGAAAATCTTCCATGTATGTATTTCTCTTCTAATTTGAAGATTCTTTTTTTTTCAATTTCTTTCTTTTGCAAATATGGATTATTTATGTACGGAAGAAAATTCTGAGTCAGTTTAATCATTCGACCTTTAGATTTCAAAGATTTTAGATCAATAATTACTAAGGTGCATTTTTTGTTTTTATTATAATTAAGACACCGATCAACAGAGATCCGATAGTATATTGGCGAGAGCGTTGGGCTTCCATGAGTGTCGCCCTGGGTTCAAATCCCAGCCGGAAAGGAAATCTTAAATGCAAATATTGTTTTCTAATATTCTAATTCTTTTTTTTTATTTTTCCCTTTTGCGAAGTCAGTCAGTCAGTCTGACAGTCAATCAGTCAAGCACTCAGTCATTTAGTCTCAGTCAGTCAGTCATTCAGTCGGTCAGTCAGTCAGGCAGTCAGTCAGTCAGTCAGTCGGTCAGTCCTGTGCAGTCAGTTAGTCACTAAAGCAGTCAGTCAGTCTCAGTCAGTCAGTCAGTCAAACAGTCCAGTCCAGTCTCAGTCAGTCAGTCAGTCAGTCTCGGTCAGTCAGTCAGTCAGTCATTCAGTCAGTCAGTCAGTCAGGCAGTCAGTCAGTCGGTCAGCCTTATTCAGTCAGTCTGTCAGTCAGTCAGTCAGTCAGCCTTATTCAGTCAGTCTGTCAGTCATCCTTATTCAGTCAGTCTGTCAGTCAGTCTGTCGGTCAGTCCTGTCCAGTCAGTTAGTCAGTCAAGCAGTCAGTCAGGTAGTCAAGCAGTCAGTCAGTCAGTGTCAGTCAGTCATTTAGTCATTCAGTCAGTCAGTGAAATAGCCAGTCAGAGAGTCAAGCAGTCAGTCAGTCAGTCTCAGTCAGTCAGTTAGTCAGTCAGTCAGGCAGTTAGTCAGTCAGTCTCGGTCAGTCAGTGAGTCAGTCAGTCAGTATCAGTCAGTCAGTGAGTCAGTCTGTCAGTCAGGCAGTATCAGTCAGGCAGTAAGACTCCGCTCGACAGAACTCCGATAGCCTAATGGCTAGACCGCTGGTCTTCCAAGTGAGTGGCCTGGGTTCGAGTCCCAGCCGGAGCAAATATCTTCAATGTATATATTTCTTTTCTAATTTGAAAATTCCTTTTTTTTCAATTTCTTTCCTTTGCAATTATTGATTATTTATGTAGGGAAGAAAATTCTGAGTCAGTTTAATTTTTCGACACGAAGATTTCAAAGTGTTTAAATAAACAATTACCAAGGTGCATTTTTTGTTTTTATTATATTTAAAACTCCCACCGACAGAGCTCCCATAGACTAATGGCTAGAGTGTTAGGCTTCCAAGCGAGTGGCCCTGGGTTCGAGTCCCAGCCTGAACGAAAATCTTCAATGTATACTTTTAGTTTCTAATTTGAAATTTCTTCTTCTTTTTTTTTAATTTTTCTCTTTTGCGAATATTGATTATTATGTAGGGAGAAAAATTCTGAGTCAGTTTAATTATTCGACCTGTAAATTTCAAAGTGTTTGAATCAATAATTACCAAGGTGCATTTTTTGTTTTTATTATATTTAAGACTTCCATCGAGAGAGCTCCGATAGCCTAATGGCTAGACCGTTGGGTTCCAAGCGCGTGGTACTGGGTTCGACTCCCGGCCGGAACGAAAATCTTCCATGTATATATTTCTCTTCTAATTTGAAGATTCTTTTTTTTTCAATTTCTTTCTTTTGCAAATATGGATTATTTATGTACGGAAGAAAATTCTGAGTCAGTTTAATCATTCGACCTTTAGATTTCAAAGATTTTAGATCAATAATTACTAAGGTGCATTTTTTGTTTTTATTATAATTAAGACACCGATCAACAGAGATCCGATAGTATATTGGCGAGAGCGTTGGGCTTCCATGAGTGTCGCCCTGGGTTCAAATCCCAGCCGGAAAGGAAATCTTAAATGCAAATATTGTTTTCTAATTTTATAATTCTTTTTTTTTTATTTTTCCCTTTTGCGAAGTCAGTCAGTCAGTCTGACAGTCAATCAGTCAAGCACTCAGTCATTCAGTCTCAGTCAGTCAGTCCAGTCAGTCAGTCACTCAGTCAGTCAGTTAGTCCTTCAGCCAGTCAGTCAAGCAGTCAGTCATTTAGTCTCAGTCAGACAGTCATTCAGTCAGTCAGTCAGTCAGTCGGTCAGTCCTGTGCAGTCAGTTAGTCACTAAAGCAGTCAGTCAGTCTCAGTCAGTCAGTCAGTCAGTCAGTCCAGTCCAGTCCAGTCTCAGTCAGTCAGTCAGTCAGTCTCGGTCAGTCAGTCAGTCAGTCATTCAGTCAGTCAGTCAGTCAGGCAGTCAGTCAGTCGGTCAGCCTTATTCAGTCAGTCTGTCAGTCAGTCAGTCAGTCAGCCTTATTCAGTCAGTCTGTCAGTCATCCTTATTCAGTCAGTCTGTCAGTCAGTCTGTCGGTCAGTCCTGTCCAGTCAGTTAGTCAGTCAAGCAGTCAGTCAGGTAGTCAAGCAGTCAGTCAGTCAGTGTCAGTCAGTCATTTAGTCATTCAGTCAGTCAGTGAAATAGCCAGTCAGAGAGTCAAGCAGTCAGTCAGTCAGTCTCAGTCAGTCAGTTAGTCAGTCAGTCAGTCAGTCAGTCAGTCCAGTCTCAGTCAGTCAGGCAGTTAGTCAGTCAGTCTCGGTCAGTCAGTGAGTCAGTCAGTCAGTATCAGTCAGTCAGTGAGTCAGTCTGTCAGACAGGCAGTATCAGTCAGGCAGTAAGACTCCGCTCGACAGAACTCCGATAGCCTAATGGCTAGACCGCTGGTCTTCCAAGCGAGTGGCCTGGGTTCGAGTCCCAGCCGGAGCGAATATCTTCAATGTATATATTTCTTTTCTAATTTGAAAATTCTTTTTTTTTTCAATTTCTTTCCTTTGCAATTATTGATTATTTATGTAGGGAAGAAAATTCTGAGTCAGTTTAATTTTTCGACACGAAGATTTCAAAGTGTTTAAATAAACAATTACCAAGGTGCATTTTTTGTTTTTATTATATTTAAAACTCCCACCGACAGAGCTCCCATAGACTAATGGCTAGAGTGTTAGGCTTCCAAGCGAGTGGCCCTGGGTTCGAGTCCCAGCCTGAACGAAAATCTTCAATGTATACTTTTAGTTTCTAATTTGAAATTTCTTCTTCTTTTTTTTTTAATTTTTCTCTTTTGCGAATATTGATTATTTATGTAGGGAGAAAAATTCTGAGTCAGTTTAATTATTCGACCTGTAAATTTCAAAGTGTTTGAATCAATAATTACCAAGGTGCATTTTTTGTTTTTATTATATTTAAGACTTCCATCGACAGAGCTCCGATAGCCTAATGGCTAGACCGTTGGGTTCCAAGCGCGTGGTACTGGGTTCGAGTCCCGGCCGGAACGAAAATCTTCCATGTATATATTTCTCTTCTAATTTGAAGATTCTTTTTTTTTTTCAATTTCTTTCTTTTGCAAATATGGATTATTTATGTACGGAAGAAAATTCTGAGTCAGTTTAATCATTCGACCTTTAGATTTCAAATATTTTAGATCAATAATTACTAAGGTGCATTTTTTGTTTTTATTATAATTAAGACACCGATCAACAGAGATCCGATAGTATATTGGCGAGAGCGTTGGGCTTCCATGAGTGTCGCCCTGTGTTCAAATCCCAGCCGGAAAGGAAATCTTAAATGCAAATATTGTTTTCTAATTTTATAATTCTTTTTTTTTTATTTTTCCCTTTTGCGAAGTCAGTCAGTCAGTCTGACAGTCAATCAGTCAAGCACTCAGTCATTCAGTCTCAGTCAGTCAGTCCAGTCAGTCAGTCACTCAGTCAGTCAGTTAGTCCTTCAGCCAGTCAGTCAAGCAGTCAGTCATTTAGTCTCAGTCAGACAGTCATTCAGTCAGTCAGTCAGTCAGTCGGTCAGTCCTGTGCAGTCAGTTAGTCACTAAAGCAGTCAGTCAGTCTCAGTCAGTCAGTCAGTCAGTCAGTCCAGTCCAGTCCAGTCTCAGTCAGTCAGTCAGTCAGTCTCGGTCAGTCAGTCAGTCAGTCATTCAGTCAGTCAGTCAGTCAGGCAGTCAGTCAGTCGGTCAGCCTTATTCAGTCAGTCTGTCAGTCAGTCAGTCAGTCAGCCTTATTCAGTCAGTCTGTCAGTCATCCTTATTCAGTCAGTCTGTCAGTCAGTCTGTCGGTCAGTCCTGTCCAGTCAGTTAGTCAGTCAAGCAGTCAGTCAGGTAGTCAAGCAGTCAGTCAGTCAGTGTCAGTCAGTCATTTAGTCATTCAGTCAGTCAGTGAAATAGCCAGTCAGAGAGTCAAGCAGTCAGTCAGTCAGTCTCAGTCAGTCAGTTAGTCAGTCAGTCAGTCAGTCAGTCAGTCAGTCCAGTCTCAGTCAGTCAGGCAGTTAGTCAGTCAGTCTCGGTCAGTCAGTGAGTCAGTCAGTCAGTATCAGTCAGTCAGTGAGTCAGTCTGTCAGACAGGCAGTATCAGTCAGGCAGTAAGAATCCGCTCGACAGAACTCCGATAGCCTAATGGCTAGACCGCTGGTCTTCCAAGCGAGTGGCCTGGGTTCGAGTCCCAGCCGGAGCGAATATCTTCAATGTATATATTTCTTTTCTAATTTGAAAATTCTTTTTTTTTTCAATTTCTTTCCTTTGCAATTATTGATTATTTATGTAGGGAAGAAAATTCTGAGTCAGTTTAATTTTTCGACACGAAGATTTCAAAGTGTTTAAATAAACAATTACCAAGGTGCATTTTTTGTTTTTATTATATTTAAAACTCCCACCGACAGAGCTCCCATAGACTAATGGCTAGAGTGTTAGGCTTCCAAGCGAGTGGCCCTGGGTTCGAGTCCCAGCCTGAACGAAAATCTTCAATGTATACTTTTAGTTTCTAATTTGAAATTTCTTCTTCTTTTTTTTTAAATTTTTCTCTTTTGCGAATATTGATTATTTATGTAGGGAGAAAAATTCTGAGTCAGTTTAATTATTCGACCTGTAAATTTCAAAGTGTTTGAATCAATAATTACCAAGGTGCATTTTTTGTTTTTATTATATTTAAGACTTCCATCGACAGAGCTCCGATAGCCTAATGGCTAGACCGTTGGGTTCCTAGCGCGTGGTACTGGGTTCGAGTCCCGGCCGGAAAGGAAATCTTAAATGCAAATATTTTTTTCTAATTTTATAATTCTTTTTTTTTATTTTTCCCTTTTGCGAAGTCAGTCAGTCAGTCTGACAGTCAATCAGTCAAGCACTCAGTCATTCAGTCTCAGTCAGTCAGTCCAGTCAGTCAGTCACTCAGTCAGTCAGTTAGTCCTTTAGCCAGTCAGTCAAGCAGTCAGTCATTTAGTCTCAGTCAGTCAGTCATTCAGTCAGTCAGTCAGTCAAGCAGTCAGTCAGTCAGTCAGTCGGTCAGTCCTGTGTAGTCAGTTAGTCACTAAAGCAGTCAGTCAGTCTCAGTCAGTCAGTCAGTCAGTCAGTCCAGTACAGTCTCAGTCAGTCAGTCAGTCAGTCTCGGTCAGTCAGTCAGTCAGTCATTCAATCAGTCAGTCAGTCAGGCAGTCAGTCAGTCGGTCAGCCTTATACAGTCAGTCTGTCAGTCAGTCAGTCAGTCAGCCTTATTCAGTCAGTCGGTCAGTCATCCTTATTCAGTCAGTCTGTCAGTCAGTCAGTCGGTCAGTCCTGTCCAGTCAGTTAGTCAGTCAAGCAGTCAGTCAGGTAGTCAAGCAGTCAGTCAGTCAGTGTCAGTCAGTCATTTAGTCATTCAGTCAGTCAGTGAAATAGCCAGTCAGAGAGTCAAGCAGTCAGTCAGTCAGTCTCAGTCAGTGAGTCAGTCAGTCAGTCCAGTCTCAGTCAGTCAGGCAGTCTGTCAGTCAGGCAGTATCAGTCAGGCAGTAAGACTCCGCTCGACAGAACTCCGATAGCCTAATGGCTAGACCGCTGGTCTTCCAAGCGAGTGGCCTGGGTTCGAGTCCCAGCCGGAGCGAATATCTTCAATGTATATATTTCTTTTCTAATTAGAAAATTCCTTTTTTTTCAATTTCTTTCCTTTGCAATTATTGATTATTTATGTAGGGAAGAAAATTCTGAGTCAGTTTAATTTTTCGACACAAAGATTTCAAAGTGTTTAAATAAACAATTACCAAGGTGCATTTTTTGTTTTTATTATATTTAAAACTCCCACCGACAGAGCTCCCATAGACTAATGGCTAGAGTGTTAGGCTTCCAAGCGAGTGGCCCTGGGTTCGAGTCCCAGCCTAAACGAAAATCTTCAATGTATACTTTTAGTTTCTAATTTGAAATTTCTTCTTCTTTTTTTTTATTTTTTCTCTTTTGCGAATATTGATTATTTATGTAGGGAGAAAAATTCTGAGTCAGTTTAATTATTCGACCTGTAAATTTCAAAGTGTTTGAATCAATAATTACCAAGGTGCATTTTTTGTTTTTATTATATTTAAGACTTCCATCGAGAGAGCTCCGATAGCCTAATGGCTAGACCGTTGGGTTCCAAGCGCGTGGTACTGGGTTCGACTCCCGGCCGGAACGAAAATCTTCCATGTATATATTTCTCTTCTAATTTGAAGATTCTTTTTTTTTCAATTTCTTTCTTTTGCAAATATGGATTATTTATGTACGGAAGAAAATTCTGAGTCAGTTTAATCATTCGACCTTTAGATTTCAAAGATTTTAGATCAATAATTACTAAGGTGCATTTTTTGTTTTTATTATAATTAAGACACCGATCAACAGAGATCCGATAGTATATTGGCGAGAGCGTTGGGCTTCAATGAGTGTCGCCCTTGGTTCAAATCCCAGCCGGAATGGAAATCTTAAATGCAAATATTTTTTTCTAATTTTATAATTCTTTTTTTTTATTTTTCCCTTTTGCGAAGTCAGTCAGTCAGTCTGACAGTCAATCAGTCAAGCACTCAGTCATTCAGTCTCAGTCAGTCAGTCCAGTCAGTCAGTCACTCAGTCAGTCAGTTAGTCCTTCAGCCAGTCAGTCAAGCAGTCAGTCATTTAGTCTCAGTCAGTCAGTCATTCAGTCAGTCAGTCAGTCAGGCAGTCAGTCAGTCAGTCAGTCGGTCAGTCCTGTGCAGTCAGTTAGTCACTAAAGCAGTCAGTCAGTCTCAGTCAGTCAGTCAGTCAGTCTCGGTCAGTCAGTCAGTCAGTCATTCAGTCAGTCAGTCAGTCAGGCAGTCAGTCAGTCTGTCAGCCTTATTCAGTCAGTCTGTCAGTCAGTCAGTCAGTCAGCCTTATTCAGTCAGTCTGTCAGTCATCCTTATTCAGTCAGTCTGTCAGTCAGTCAGTCGGTCAGTCCTGTCCAGTCAGTTAGTCAGTCAAGCAGTCAGTCAGGTAGTCAAGCAGTCAGTCAGTCAGTGTCAGTCAGTCATTTAGTCATACAGTCAGTCAGTGAAATAGCCAGTCAGAGAGTCAAGCAGTCAGTCAGTCAGTCTCAGTCAGTCAGTTAGTCAGTCAGTCAGTCAGTCAGTCAGTCAGTCCAGTCTCAGTCAGTCAGGCAGTTAGTCAGTCAGTCTCGGTCAGTCAGTGAGTCAGTCAGTCAGTATCAGTCAGTCAGTGAGTCAGTCTGTCAGTCAGGCAGTATCAGTCAGGCAGTAAGACTCCGCTCGACAGAACTCCGATAGCCTAATGGCTAGACCGCTGGTCTTCCAAGCGAGTGGCCTGGGTTCGAGTCCCAGCCGGAGCGAATATCTTCAATGTATATATTTCTTTTCTAATTTGAAAATTCTTTTTTTTTTTCAATTTCTTTCCTTTGCAATTATTGATTATTTATGTACGGAAGAAAATTCTGAGTCAGTTTAATTTTTCGACACGAAGATTTCAAAGTGTTTAAATAAACAATTACCAAGGTGCATTTTTTGGTTTTATTATATTTAAAACTCCCACCGACAGAGCTCCCATAGACTAATGGCTAGAGTGTTAGGCTTCCAAGCGAGTGGCCCTGGGTTCGAGTCCCAGCCTGAACGAAAATCTTCAATGTATACTTTTAGTTTCTAATTTGAAATTTCTTCTTCTTTTTTTTTAATTTTTCTCTTTTGCGAATATTGATTATTTATGTAGGGAGAAAAATTCTGAGTCAGTTTAATTATTCGACCTGTAAATTTCAAAGTGTTTGAATCAATAATTACCAAGGTGCATTTTTTGTTTTTATTATATTTAAGACTTCCATCGACAGAGCTCCGATAGCCTAATGGCTAGACCGTTGGGTTCCAAGCGCGTGGTACTGGGTTCGAGTCCCGGCCGGAACGAAAATCTTCCATGTATATATTTCTCTTCTAATTTGAAGATTCTTTTTTTTTTTTCAATTTCTTTCTTTTGCAAATATGGATTATTTATGTACGGAAGAAAATTCTGAGTCAGTTTAATCATTCGACCTTTAGATTTCAAATATTTTAGATCAATAATTACTAAGGTGCATTTTTTGTTTTTATTATAATTAAGACACCGATCAACAGAGATCCGATAGTATATTGGCGAGAGCGTTGGGCTTCCATGAGTGTCGCCCTGGGTTCAAATCCCAGCCGGAAAGGAAATCTTAAATGCAAATATTGTTTTCTAATTTTATAATTCTTTTTTTTTTATTTTTCCCTTTTGCGAAGTCAGTCAGTCAGTCTGACAGTCAATCAGTCAAGCACTCAGTCATTCAGTCTCAGTCAGTCAGTCCAGTCAGTCAGTCACTCAGTTAGTCAGTTAGTCCTTCAGCCAGTCAGTCAAGCAGTCAGTCATTTAGTCTCAGTCAGACAGTCATTCAGTCAGTCAGTCAGTCAGTCGGTCAGTCCTGTGCAGTCAGTTAGTCACTAAAGCAGTCAGTCAGTCTCAGTCAGTCAGTCAGTCAGTCAGTCCAGTCCAGTCCAGTCTCAGTCAGTCAGTCAGTCAGTCTCGGTCAGTCAGTCAGTCAGTCATTCAGTCAGTCAGTCAGTCAGGCAGTCAGTCAGTCGGTCAGCCTTATTCAGTCAGTCTGTCAGTCAGTCAGTCAGTCAGCCTTATTCAGTCAGTCTGTCAGTCATCCTTATTCAGTCAGTCTGTCAGTCAGTCTGTCGGTCAGTCCTGTCCAGTCAGTTAGTCAGTCAAGCAGTCAGTCAGGTAGTCAAGCAGTCAGTCAGTCAGTGTCAGTCAGTCATTTAGTCATTCAGTCAGTCAGTGAAATAGCCAGTCAGAGAGTCAAGCAGTCAGTCAGTCAGTCTCAGTCAGTCAGTTAGTCAGTCAGTCAGTCAGTCAGTCAGTCAGTCCAGTCTCAGTCAGTCAGGCAGTTAGTCAGTCAGTCTCGGTCAGTCAGTGAGTCAGTCAGTCAGTATCAGTCAGTCAGTGAGTCAGTCTGTCAGACAGGCAGTATCAGTCAGGCAGTAAGACTCCGCTCGACAGAACTCCGATAGCCTAATGGCTAGACCGCTGGTCTTCCAAGCGAGTGGCCTGGGTTCGAGTCCCAGCCGGAGCGAATATCTTCAATGTATATATTTCTTTTCTAATTTGAAAATTCTTTTTTTTTTCAATTTCTTTCCTTTGCAATTATTGATTATTTATGTAGGGAAGAAAATTCTGAGTCAGTTTAATTTTTCGACACAAGGATTTCAAAGTGTTTAAATAAACAATTACCAAGGTGCATTTTTTGTTTTTATTATATTTAAAACTCCCACCGACAGAGCTCCCATAGACTAATGGCTAGAGTGTTAGGCTTCCAAGCGAGTGGCCCTGGGTTCGAGTCCCAGCCTGAACGAAAATCTTCAATGTATACTTTTAGTTTCTAATTTGAAATTTCTTCTTCTTTTTTTTTTAATTTTTCTCTTTTGCGAATATTGATTATTTATGTAGGGAGAAAAATTCTGAGTCAGTTTAATTATTCGACCTGTAAATTTCAAAGTGTTTGAATCAATAATTACCAAGGTGCATTTTTTGTTTTTATTATATTTAAGACTTCCATCGACAGAGCTCCGATAGCCTAATGGCTAGACCGTTGGGTTCCAAGCGCGTGGTACTGGGTTCGAGTCCCGGCCGGAACGAAAATCTTCCATGTATATATTTCTCTTCTAATTTGAAGATTCTTTTTTTTTTTCAATTTCTTTCTTTTGCAAATATGGATTATTTATGTACGGAAGAAAATTCTGAGTCAGTTTAATCATTCGACCTTTAGATTTCAAATATTTTAGATCAATAATTACTAAGGTGCATTTTTTGTTTTTATTATAATTAAGACACCGATCAACAGAGATCCGATAGTATATTGGCGAGAGCGTTGGGCTTCCATGAGTGTCGCCCTGGGTTCAAATCCCAGCCGGAAAGGAAATCTTAAATGCAAATATTGTTTTCTAATTTTATAATTCTTTTTTTTTTATTTTTCCCTTTTGCGAAGTCAGTCAGTCAGTCTGACAGTCAATCAGTCAAGCACTCAGTCATTCAGTCTCAGTCAGTCAGTCCAGTCAGTCAGTCACTCAGTCAGTCAGTTAGTCCTTCAGCCAGTCAGTCAAGCAGTCAGTCATTTAGTCTCAGTCAGACAGTCATTCAGTCAGTCAGTCAGTCAGTCGGTCAGTCCTGTGCAGTCAGTTAGTCACTAAAGCAGTCAGTCAGTCTCAGTCAGTTAGTCAGTCAGTCAGTCCAGTCCAGTCCAGTCTCAGTCAGTCAGTCAGTCAGTCTCGGTCAGTCAGTCAGTCAGTCATTCAGTCAGTCAGGCAGTCAGTCAGTCGGTCAGCCTTATTCAGTCAGTCTGTCAGTCAGTCAGTCAGTCAGCCTTATTCAGTCAGTCTGTCAGTCATCCTTATTCAGTCAGTCTGTCAGTCAGTCTGTCGGTCAGTCCTGTCCAGTCAGTTAGTCAGTCAAGCAGTCAGTCAGGTAGTCAAGCAGTCAGTCAGTCAGTGTCAGTCAGTCATTTAGTCATTCAGTCAGTCAGTGAAATAGCCAGTCAGAGAGTCAAGCAGTCAGTCAGTCAGTCTCAGTCAGTCAGTTAGTCAGTCAGTCAGTCAGTCAGTCAGTCAGTCCAGTCTCAGTCAGTCAGGCAGTTAGTCAGTCAGTCTCGGTCAGTCAGTGAGTCAGTCAGTCAGTATCAGTCAGTCAGTGAGTCAGTCTGTCAGACAGGCAGTATCAGTCAGGCAGTAAGACTCCGCTCGACAGAACTCCGATAGCCTAATGGCTAGACCGCTGGTCTTCCAAGCGAGTGGCCTGGGTTCGAGTCCCAGCCGGAGCGAATATCTTCAATGTATATATTTCTTTTCTAATTTGAAAATTCTTTTTTTTTTCAATTTCTTTCCTTTGCAATTATTGATTATTTATGTAGGGAAGAAAATTCTGAGTCAGTTTAATTTTTCGACACGAAGATTTCAAAGTGTTTAAATAAACAATTACCAAGGTGCATTTTTTGTTTTTATTATATTTAAAACTCCCACCGACAGAGCTCCCATAGACTAATGGCTAGAGTGTTAGGCTTCCAAGCGAGTGGCCCTGGGTTCGAGTCCCAGCCTGAACGAAAATCTTCAATGTATACTTTTAGTTTCTAATTTGAAATTTCTTCTTCTTTTTTTTTAAATTTTTCTCTTTTGCGAATATTGATTATTTATGTAGGGAGAAAAATTCTGAGTCAGTTTAATTATTCGACCTGTAAATTTCAAAGTGTTTGAATCAATAATTACCAAGGTGCATTTTTTGTTTTTATTATATTTAAGACTTCCATCGACAGAGCTCCGATAGCCTAATGGCTAGACCGTTGGGTTCGTAGCGCGTGGTACTGGGTTCGAGTCCCGGCCGGAAAGGAAATCTTAAATGCAAATATTTTTTTCTAATTTTATAATTCTTTTTTTTTATTTTTCCCTTTTGCGAAGTCAGTCAGTCAGTCTGACAGTCAATCAGTCAAGCACTCAGTCATTCAGTCTCAGTCAGTCAGTCCAGTCAGTCAGTCACTCAGTCAGTCAGTTAGTCCTTCAGCCAGTCAGTCAAGCAGTCAGTCATTTAGTCTCAGTCAGTCAGTCATTCAGTCAGTCAGTCAGTCAGTCAAGCAGTCAGTCAGTCAGTCGGTCAGTCCTGTGCAGTCAGTTAGTCACTAAAGCAGTCAGTCAGTCTCAGTCAGTCAGTCTCAGTCAGTCAGTCAGTCAGTCTCGGTCAGTCAGTCAGTCAGTCATTCAATCAGTCAGTCAGTCAGGCAGTCAGTCAGTCGGTCAGCCTTATACAGTCAGTCTGTCAGTCAGTCAGTCAGTCAGCCTTATTCAGTCAGTCGGTCAGTCATCCTTATTCAGTCAGTCTGTCAGTCAGTCAGTCGGTCAGTCCTGTCCAGTCAGTTAGTCAGTCAAGCAGTCAGTCAGGTAGTCAAGCAGTCAGTCAGTCAGTGTCAGTCAGTCATTTAGTCATTCAGTCAGTCAGTGAAATAGCCAGTCAGAGAGTCAAGCAGTCAGTCAGTCAGTCTCAGTCAGTGAGTCAGTCAGTCAGTCCAGTCTCAGTCAGTCAGGCAGTCTGTCAGTCAGGCAGTATCAGTCAGGCAGTAAGACTCCGCTCGACAGAACTCCGATAGCCTAATGACTAGACCGCTGGTCTTCCAAGCGAGTGGCCTGGGTTCGAGTCCCAGCCGGAGCGAATATCTTCAATGTATATATTTCTTTTCTAATTTGAAAATTCTTTTTTTTTCAATTTCTTTCCTTTGCAATTATTGATTATTTATGTAGGGAAGAAAATTCTGAGTCAGTTTAATTTTTCGACACAAAGATTTCAAAGTGTTTAAATAAACAATTACCAAGGTGCATTTTTTGTTTTTATTATATTTAAAACTCCCACCGACAGAGCTCCCATAGACTAATGTCTAGAGTGTTAGGTTTCCTAGCGAGTGGCCCTGGGTTCGAGTCCCAGCCTGAACGAAAATCTTCAATGTATACTTTTAGTTTCTAATTTGAAATTTCTTCTTCTTTTTTCTTAATTTTTCTCTTTTGCGAATATTGATTATTTATGTAGGGAGAAAAATTCTGAGTCAGTTTAATTATTCGACCTGTAAATTTCAAAGTGTTTGAATCAATAATTACCAAGGTGCATTTTTTGTTTTTATTATATTTAAGACTTCCATCGAGAGAACTCCGATAGCCTAATGGCTAGACCGTTGGGTTCCAAGCGCTTGGTACTGGGTTCGACTCCCGGCCGGAACGAAAATCTTCCATGTATATATTTCTCTTCTAATTTGAAGATTCTTTTTTTTTCAATTTCTTTCTTTTGCAAATATGGATTATTTATGTACGGAAGAAAATTCTGAGTCAGTTTAATCATTCGACCTTTAGATTTCAAAGATTTTAGATCAATAATTACTAAGGTGCATTTTTTGTTTTTATTATAATTAAGACACCGATCAACAGAGATCCGATAGTATATTGGCGAGAGCGTTGGGCTTCCATGAGTGTCGCCCTGGGTTCAAATCCCAGCCGGAAAGGAAATCTTAAATGCAAATATTGTTTTCTAATTTTATAATTCTTTTTTTTTTTATTTTTCCCTTTTGCGAAGTCAGTCAGTCAGTCTGACAGTCAATCAGTCAAGCACTCAGTCATTCAGTCTCAGTCAGTCAGTCCAGTCAGTCAGTCACTCAGTCAGTCAGTTAGTCCTTCAGCCAGTCAGTCAAGCAGTCAGTCATTTAGTCTCAGTCAGACAGTCATTCAGTCAGTCAGTCAGTCAGTCGGTCAGTCCTGTGCAGTCAGATAGTCACTAAAGCAGTCAGTCAGTCTCAGTCAGTCAGTCAGTCAGTCAGTCCAGTCCAGTCCAGTCTCAGTCAGTCAGTCAGTCAGTCTCGGTCAGTCAGTCAGTCAGTCATTCAGTCAGTCAGTCAGTCAGGCAGTCAGTCAGTCGGTCAGCCTTATTCAGTCAGTCTGTCAGTCAGTCAGTCAGTCAGCCTTATTCAGTCAGTCTGTCAGTCATCCTTATTCAGTCAGTCTGTCAGTCAGTCTGTCGGTCAGTCCTGTCCAGTCAGTTAGTCAGTCAAGCAGTCAGTCAGGTAGTCAAGCAGTCAGTCAGTCAGTGTCAGTCAGTCATTTAGTCATTCAGTCAGTCAGTGAAATAGCCAGTCAGAGAGTCAAGCAGTCAGTCAGTCAGTCTCAGTCAGTGAGTCAGTCAGTCAGTCCAGTCTCAGTCAGTCAGGCAGTCTGTCAGTCAGGCAGTATCAGTCAGGCAGTAAGACTCCGCTCGACAGAACTCCGATAGCCTAATGACTAGACCGCTGGTCTTCCAAGCGAGTGGCCTGGGTTCGAGTCCCAGCCGGAGCGAATATCTTCAATGTATATATTTCTTTTCTAATTTGAAAATTCTTTTTTTTTCAATTTCTTTCCTTTGCAATTATTGATTATTTATGTAGGGAAGAAAATTCTGAGTCAGTTTAATTTTTCGACACAAAGATTTCAAAGTGTTTAAATAAACAATTACCAAGGTGCATTTTTTGTTTTTATTATATTTAAAACTCCCACCGACAGAGCTCCCATAGACTAATGTCTAGAGTGTTAGGTTTCCTAGCGAGTGGCCCTGGGTTCGAGTCCCAGCCTGAACGAAAATCTTCAATGTATACTTTTAGTTTCTAATTTGAAATTTCTTCTTCTTTTTTCTTAATTTTTCTCTTTTGCGAATATTGATTATTTATGTAGGGAGAAAAATTCTGAGTCAGTTTAATTATTCGACCTGTAAATTTCAAAGTGTTTGAATCAATAATTACCAAGGTGCATTTTTTGTTTTTATTATATTTAAGACTTCCATCGAGAGAGCTCCGATAGCCTAATGGCTAGACCGTTGGGTTCCAAGCGCTTGGTACTGGGTTCGACTCCCGGCCGGAACGAAAATCTTCCATGTATATATTTCTCTTCTAATTTGAAGATTCTTTTTTTTTCAATTTCTTTCTTTTGCAAATATGGATTATTTATGTACGGAAGAAAATTCTGAGTCAGTTTAATCATTCGACCTTTAGATTTCAAAGATTTTAGATCAATAATTACTAAGGTGCATTTTTTGTTTTTATTATAATTAAGACACCGATCAACAGAGATCCGATAGTATATTGGCGAGAGCGTTGGGCTTCCATGAGTGTCGCCCTGGGTTCAAATCCCAGCCGGAAAGGAAATCTTAAATGCAAATATTGTTTTCTAATTTTATAATTCTTTTTTTTTTTATTTTTCCCTTTTGCGAAGTCAGTCAGTCAGTCTGACAGTCAATCAGTCAAGCACTCAGTCATTCAGTCTCAGTCAGTCAGTCCAGTCAGTCAGTCACTCAGTCAGTCAGTTAGTCCTTCAGCCAGTCAGTCAAGCAGTCAGTCATTTAGTCTCAGTCAGACAGTCATTCAGTCAGTCAGTCAGTCAGTCGGTCAGTCCTGTGCAGTCAGTTAGTCACTAAAGCAGTCAGTCAGTCTCAGTCAGTCAGTCAGTCAGTCAGTCCAGTCCAGTCCAGTCTCAGTCAGTCAGTCAGTCAGTCTCGGTCAGTCAGTCAGTCAGTCATTCAGTCAGTCAGTCAGTCAGGCAGTCAGTCAGTCGGTCAGCCTTATTCAGTCAGTCTGTCAGTCAGTCAGTCAGTCAGCCTTATTCAGTCAGTCTGTCAGTCATCCTTATTCAGTCAGTCTGTCAGTCAGTCTGTCGGTCAGTCCTGTCCAGTCAGTTAGTCAGTCAAGCAGTCAGTCAGGTAGTCAAGCAGTCAGTCAGTCAGTGTCAGTCAGTCATTTAGTCATTCAGTCAGTCAGTGAAATAGCCAGTCAGAGAGTCAAGCAGTCAGTCAGTCAGTCTCAGTCAGTCAGTTAGTCAGTCAGTCAGTCAGTCAGTCAGTCAGTCCAGTCTCAGTCAGTCAGGCAGTTAGTCAGTCAGTCTCGGTCAGTCAGTGAGTCAGTCAGTCAGTATCAGTCAGTCAGTGAGTCAGTCTGTCAGACAGGCAGTATCAGTCAGGCAGTAAGACTCCGCTCGACAGAACTCCGATAGCCTAATGGCTAGACCGCTGGTCTTCCAAGCGAGTGGCCTGGGTTCGAGTCCCAGCCGGAGCGAATATCTTCAATGTATATATTTCTTTTCTAATTTGAAAATTCTTTTTTTTTTCAATTTCTTTCCTTTGCAATTATTGATTATTTATGTAGGGAAGAAAATTCTGAGTCAGTTTAATTTTTCGACACGAAGATTTCAAAGTGTTTAAATAAACAATTACCAAGGTGCATTTTTTGTTTTTATTATATTTAAAACTCCCACCGACAGAGCTCCCATAGACTAATGGCTAGAGTGTTAGGCTTCCAAGCGAGTGGCCCTGGGTTCGAGTCCCAGCCTGAACGAAAATCTTCAATGTATACTTTTAGTTTCTAATTTGAAATTTCTTCTTCTTTTTTTTTTAATTTTTCTCTTTTGCGAATATTGATTATTTATGTAGGGAGAAAAATTCTGAGTCAGTTTAATTATTCGACCTGTAAATTTCAAAGTGTTTGAATCAATAATTACCAAGGTGCATTTTTTGTTTTTATTATATTTAAGACTTCCATCGACAGAGCTCCGATAGCCTAATGGCTAGACCGTTGGGTTCCAAGCGCGTGGTACTGGGTTCGAGTCCCGGCCGGAACGAAAATCTTCCATGTATATATTTCTCTTCTAATTTGAAGATTCTTTTTTTTTTTCAATTTCTTTCTTTTGCAAATATGGATTATTTATGTACGGAAGAAAATTCTGAGTCAGTTTAATCATTCGACCTTTAGATTTCAAATATTTTAGATCAATAATTACTAAGGTGCATTTTTTGTTTTTATTATAATTAAGACACCGATCAACAGAGATCCGATAGTATATTGGCGAGAGCGTTGGGCTTCCATGAGTGTCGCCCTGGGTTCAAATCCCAGCCGGAAAGGAAATCTTAAATGCAAATATTGTTTTCTAATTTTATAATTCTTTTTTTTTTATTTTTCCCTTTTGCGAAGTCAGTCAGTCAGTCTGACAGTCAATCAGTCAAGCACTCAGTCATTCAGTCTCAGTCAGTCAGTCCAGTCAGTCAGTCACTCAGTCAGTCAGTTAGTCCTTCAGCCAGTCAGTCAAGCAGTCAGTCATTTAGTCTCAGTCAGACAGTCATTCAGTCAGTCAGTCAGTCAGTCGGTCAGTCCTGTGCAGTCAGTTAGTCACTAAAGCAGTCAGTCAGTCTCAGTCAGTCAGTCAGTCAGTCAGTCCAGTCCAGTCCAGTCTCAGTCAGTCAGTCAGTCAGTCTCGGTCAGTCAGTCAGTCAGTCATTCAGTCAGTCAGTCAGTCAGGCAGTCAGTCAGTCGGTCAGCCTTATTCAGTCAGTCTGTCAGTCAGTCAGTCAGTCAGCCTTATTCAGTCAGTCTGTCAGTCATCCTTATTCAGTCAGTCTGTCAGTCAGTCTGTCGGTCAGTCCTGTCCAGTCAGTTAGTCAGTCAAGCAGTCAGTCAGGTAGTCAAGCAGTCAGTCAGTCAGTGTCAGTCAGTCATTTAGTCATTCAGTCAGTCAGTGAAATAGCCAGTCAGAGAGTCAAGCAGTCAGTCAGTCAGTCTCAGTCAGTCAGTTAGTCAGTCAGTCAGTCAGTCAGTCAGTCCAGTCTCAGTCAGTCAGGCAGTTAGTCAGTCAGTCTCGGTCAGTCAGTGAGTCAGTCAGTCAGTATCAGTCAGTCAGTGAGTCAGTCTGTCAGACAGGCAGTATCAGTCAGGCAGTAAGACTCCGCTCGACAGAACTCCGATAGCCTAATGGCTAGACCGCTGGTCTTCCAAGCGAGTGGCCTGGGTTCGAGTCCCAGCCGGAGCGAATATCTTCAATGTATATATTTCTTTTCTAATTTGAAAATTCTTTTTTTTTTCAATTTCTTTCCTTTGCAATTATTGATTATTTATGTAGGGAAGAAAATTCTGAGTCAGTTTAATTTTTCGACACGAAGATTTCAAAGTGTTTAAATAAACAATTACCAAGGTGCATTTTTTGTTTTTATTATATTTAAAACTCCCACCGACAGAGCTCCCATAGACTAATGGCTAGAGTGTTAGGCTTCCAAGCGAGTGGCCCTGGGTTCGAGTCCCAGCCTGAACGAAAATCTTCAATGTATACTTTTAGTTTCTAATTTGAAATTTCTTCTTCTTTTTTTTTAAATTTTTCTCTTTTGCGAATATTGATTATTTATGTAGGGAGAAAAATTCTGAGTCAGTTTAATTATTCGACCTGTAAATTTCAAAGTGTTTGAATCAATAATTACCAAGGTGCATTTTTTGTTTTTATTATATTTAAGACTTCCATCGACAGAGCTCCGATAGCCTAATGGCTAGACCGTTGGGTTCCTAGCGCGTGGTACTGGGTTCGAGTCCCGGCCGGAAAGGAAATCTTAAATGCAAATATTTTTTTCCAATTTTATAATTCTTTTTTTTTATTTTTCCCTTTTGCGAAGTCAGTCAGTCAGTCTGACAGTCAATCAGTCAAGCACTCAGTCATTCAGTCTCAGTCAGTCAGTCCAGTCAGTCAGTCACTCAGTCAGTCAGTTAGTCCTTCAGCCAGTCAGTCAAGCAGTCAGTCATTTAGTCTCAGTCAGTCAGTCATTCAGTCAGTCAGTCAGTCAAGCAGTCAGTCAGTCAGTCAGTCGGTCAGTCCTGTGCAGTCAGTTAGTCACTAAAGCAGTCAGTCAGTCTCAGTCAGTCAGTCAGTCAGTCAGTCCAGTACAGTCTCAGTCAGTCAGTCAGTCAGTCTCGGTCAGTCAGTCAGTCAGTCATTCAATCAGTCAGTCAGTCAGGCAGTCAGTCAGTCGGTCAGCCTTATACAGTCAGTCTGTCAGTCAGTCAGTCAGTCAGCCTTATTCAGTCAGTCGGTCAGTCATCCTTATTCAGTCAGTCTGTCAGTCAGTCAGTCGGTCAGTCCTGTCCAGTCAGTTAGTCAGTCAAGCAGTCAGTCAGGTAGTCAAGCAGTCAGTCAGTCAGTGTCAGTCAGTCATTTAGTCATTCAGTCAGTCAGTGAAATAGCCAGTCAGAGAGTCAAGCAGTCAGTCAGTCAGTCTCAGTCAGTGAGTCAGTCAGTCAGTCCAGTCTCAGTCAGTCAGGCAGTCTGTCAGTCAGGCAGTATCAGTCAGGCAGTAAGACTCCGCTCGACAGAACTCCGATAGCCTAATGGCTAGACCGCTGGTCTTCCAAGCGAGTGGCCTGGGTTCGAGTCCCAGCCGGAGCGAATATCTTCAATGTATATATTTCTTTTCTAATTTGAAAATTCTTTTTTTTTCAATTTCTTTCCTTTGCAATTATTGATTATTTATGTAGGGAAGAAAATTCTGAGTCAGTTTAATTTTTCGACACGAAGATTTCAAAGTGTTTAAATAAACAATTACCAAGGTGCATTTTTTGTTTTTATTATATTTAAAACTCCCACCGCCAGAGCTCCCATAGACTAATGGCTAGAGTGTTAGGTTTCCTAGCGAGTGGCCCTGGGTTCGAGTCCCAGCCTGAACGAAAATCTTCAATGTATACTTTTAGTTTCTAATTTGAAATTTCTTCTTCTTTTTTCTTAATTTTTCTCTTTTGCGAATATTGATTATTTATGTAGGGAGAAAAATTCTGAGTCAGTTTAATTATTCGACCTGTAAATTTCAAAGTGTTTAAATCAATAATTACCAAGGTGCATTTTTTGTTTTTATTATATTTAAGACTTCCTTCGACAGAGCTCCGATAGCCTAGTGGCTAGACCGTTGGGTTCCAAGCGCGTGGTACTGGGTTCGAGTCCCGGCCGGAACGAAAATGTTCCATGTATATATTTCTCTTCTAATTTGACGATTCTTTTTTTTTCAATTTCTTTCTTTTGCAAATATGGATTATTTATGTACGGAAGAAAATTCTGAGTCAGTTTAATCATTCGACCTTTAGATTTCAAAGATTTTAGATCAATAATTACTAAGGTGCATTTTTTGTTTTTATTATAATTAAGACACCGATCAACAGAGATCCGATAGTATATTGGCGAGAGCGTTGGGCTTCCATGAGTGTCGCCCTGGGTTCAAATCCCAGCCGGAAAGGAAATCTTAAATGCAAATATTTTTTTCTAATTTTATAATTCTTTTTTTTTTATTTTTCCCTTTTGCGAAGTCAGTCAGTCAGTCTGACAGTCAATCAGTCAAGCACTCAGTCATTCTGTCTCAGTCAGTCAGTCCAGTCAGTCAGTCACTCAGTCAGTCAGTTAGTCCTTCAGCCAGTCAGTCAAGCAGTCAGTCATTTAGTCTCAGTCAGTCAGTCATTCAGTCAGTCAGTCAGTCAGGCAGCCAGTCAGTCAGTCAGTCGGTCAGTCCTGTGCAGTCAGTTAGTCACTAAAGCAGTCAGTCAGTCTCAGTCAGTCAGTCAGTCAGTCAGTCCAGTCCAGTCTCAGTCAGTCAGTCAGTCAGTCTCGGTCAGTCAGTCTGTCAGTCATTCAGTCAGTCAGTCAGTCATGCAGTCAGTCAGTCGGTCAGCCTTATTCAGTCAGTCTGTCAGTCATTCAGTCAGTCAGCCTTATTCAGTCAGTCTGTCAGTCATCCTTATTCAGTCAGTCTGTCAGTCAGTCAGTCGGTCAGTCCTGTCCAGTCAGTTAGTCAGTCAAGCAGTCAGTCAGGTAGTCAAGCAGTCAGTCAGTCAGTGTCAGTCAGTCATTTAGTCATTCAGTCAGTCAGTGAAATAGCCAGTCAGAGAGTCAAGCAGTCAGTCAGTCAGTCTCAGTCAGTCAGTTAGCCAGTCAGTCTCAGTCAGTCAGTTAGCCAGTCCAGTCTCAGTCAGTCAGGCAGTTAGTCAGTCAGTCTCGGTCAGTCAGTGAGTCAGTCAGTCAGTATCAGTCAGTCAGTGAGTCAGTCTGTCAGTCAGGCAGTATCAGTCAGGCAGTAAGACTCCGCTCGACAGAACTCCTATAGCCTAATGGCTAGACCGCTGGTCTTCCAAGCGAGTGGCCTGGGTTCGAGTCCCAGCCGGAGCGAATATCTTCAATGTATATATTTCTTTTCTAATTTGAAAATTCTTTTTTTTTTCAATTTCTTTCCTTTGCAATTATTGATTATTTATGTAGGGAAGAAAATTCTGAGTCAGTTTAATTTTTCGACACGAAGATTTCAAAGTGTTTAAATAAACAATTACCAAGGTGCATTTTTTGTTTTTATTATATTTAAAACTCCCACCGACAGAGCTCCCATAGACTAATGGCTAGAGTGTTAGGCTTCCAAGCGAGTGGCCCTGGGTTCGAGTCCCAGCCTGAACGAATATCTTCAATGTATACTTTTAGTTTCTAATTTGAAATTTCTTCTTCTTTTTTTTAAAATTTTTCTCTTTTGCGAATATTGATTATTTATGTAGGGAGAAAAATTCTGTGTCAGTTTAATTATTCGACCTGTAAATTTCAAAGTGTTTGAATCAATAATTACCAAGGTGCATTTTTTGTTTTTATTATATTTAAGACTTCCATCGACAGAGCTCCGATAGCCTAATGGCTAGACCGTTGGGTTCCTAGCGCGTGGTACTGGGTTCGAGTCCCGGCCGGAAAGGAAATCTTAAATGCAAATATTTTTTTCTAATTTTATAATTCTTTTTTTTTTATTTTTCCTTTTTGCGAAGTCAGTCAGTCAGTCTGACAGTCAATCAGTCAAGCACTCAGTCATTCAGTCTCAGTCAGTCAGTCCAGTCAGTCAGTCACTCAGTCAGTCAGTTAGTCCTTCAGCCAGTCAGTCAAGCAGTCAGTCATTTAGTCTCAGTCAGTCAGTCATTCAGTCAGGCAGTCAGTCAGTCAGTCAGTCAGTCGGTCAGTCCTGTGCAGTCAGTTAGTCACTAAAGCAGTCAGTCAGTCTCAGTCAGTCAGTCAGTCAGTCAGTCCAGTCCAGTCTCAGTCAGTCAGTCAGTCAGTCTCGGTCAGTCAGTCAGTCAGTCATTCAGTCAGTCAGTCAGTCAGGCAGTCAGTCAGTCGGTCAGCCTTATTCAGTCAGTCTCTCAGTCAGTCAGTCAGTCAGCCTTATTCAGTCAGTCTGTCAGTCATCCTTATTCAGTCAGTCTGTCAGTCAGTCAGTCGGTCAGTCCTGTCCAGTCAGTTAGTCAGTCAAGCAGTCCGTCAGGTAGTCAAGCAGTCAGTCAGTCAGTGTCAGTCAGTCATTTAGTCATTCAGTCAGTCAGTGAAATAGCCAGTCAGAGAGTCAAGCAGTCATTCAGTCAGTCTCAGTCAGTCAGTCAGTCAGTCAGTCCAGTCTCAGTCAGTCAGGCAGTTAGTCAGTCAGTCTCGGTCAGTCAGTGAGTCAGTCAGTCAGTATCAGTCAGTCAGTGAGTCAGTCTGACAGTCAGGCAGTATCAGTCAGGCAGTAAGACTCCGCTCGACAGAACTCCGATAGCCTAATGGCTAGACCGCTGGTCTTCCAAGCGAGTGGCCTGGGTTCGAGTCCCAGCCGGAGCGAATATCTTCAATGTGTATATTTCTTTTCTAATTTGAAAATTCTTTTTTTTTTCAATTTCTTTCCTTTGCAATTATTGATTATTTATGTAGGGAAGAAAATTCTGAGTCAGTTTAATTTTTCGACACGAAGATTTCAAAGTGTTTAAATAAACAATTACCAAGGTGCATTTTTTGTTTTTATTATATTTAAAACTCCCACCGACAGAGCTCCCATAGACTAATGGCTAGAGTGTTAGGTTTCCAAGCGAGTGGCCCTGGGTTCGAGTCCCAGCCTGAACGAAAATCTTCAATGTATACTTTTAGTTTCTAATTTGAAATTTCTTCTTCTTTTTTTTTTCATTTTTCTCTTTTGCGAACATTGATTATTTATGTAGGGAGAAAAATTCTGAGTCAGTTTAATTATTCGACCTGTAAATTTCAAAGTGTTTGAATCAATAATTACCAAGGTGCATTTTTTGTTTTTATTATATTTAAGACTTCCATCGACAGAGCTCCGATAGCCTAATGGCTAGACCGTTGATTTCCAAGCGCGTGGTACTGGGTTCGAGTCCCGGCCGAACGAAAATCTTCCATGTATATATTTCTCTTCTAATTTGAAGATTCTTTTTTTTTTCAATTTCTTTCTTTTGCAAATATGGATTATTTATGTACGGAAGAAAATTCTGAGTCAGTTTAATCATTCGACCTTTAGATTTCAAAGATTTTAGATCAATAATTACTAAGGTGCATTTTTTGTTTTTATTATAATTAAGACACCGATCAACAGAGATCCGATAGTATATTGGCGAGAGCGTTGGGCTTCCATGAGTGTCGCCCTGGGTTCAAATCCCAGCCGGAAAGGAAATCTTAAATGCAAATATTTTTTTCTAATTTTATTATTCTTTTTTTTTTTATTTTTCCCTTTTGCGAAGTCAGTCAGTCAGTCTGACAGTCAATCAGTCAAGCACTCAGTCATTCTGTCTCAGTCAGTCAGTCCAGTCAGTCAGTCACTCAGTCAGTCAGTTAGTCCTTCAGCCAGTCAGTCAAGCAGTCAGTCATTTAGTCTCAGTCAGTCAGTCATTCAGTCAGTCAGTCAGTCAGGCAGCCAGTCAGTCAGTCAGTCGGTCAGTCCTGTGCAGTCAGTTAGTCACTAAAGCAGTCAGTCAGTCTCAGTCAGTCAGTCAGTCAGTCAGTCCAGTCCAGTCTCAGTCAGTCAGTCAGTCAGTCTCGGTCAGTCAGTCTGTCAGTCATTCAGTCAGTCAGTCAGTCATGCAGTCAGTCAGTCGGTCAGCCTTATTCAGTCAGTCTGTCAGTCAGTCAGTCAGTCAGCCTTATTCAGTCAGTCTGTCAGTCATCCTTATTCAGTCAGTCTGTCAGTCAGTCAGTCGGTCAGTCCTGTCCAGTCAGTTAGTCAGTCAAGCAGTCAGTCAGGTAGTCAAGCAGTCAGTCAGTCAGTGTCAGTCAGTCATTTAGTCATTCAGTCAGTCAGTGAAATATCCAGTCAGAGAGTCAAGCAGTCAGTCAGTCAGTCTCAGTCAGTCAGTTAGTCAGTCAGTCAGTCAGTCAGTCAGTCAGTCCAGTCTCAGTCAGTCAGGCAGTTAGTCAGTCAGTCTCGGTCAGTCAGTGAGTCAGTCAGTCAGTATCAGTCAGTCAGTGAGTCAGTCTGTCAGTCAGGCAGTATCAGTCAGGCAGTAAGACTCCGCTCGACAGAACTCCGATAGCCTAATGGCTAGACCGCTGGTCTTCCAAGCGAGTGGCCTGGGTTCGAGTCCCAGCCGGAGCGAATATCTTCAATGTATATATTTCTTTTCTAATTTGAAAATTCTTTTTTTTTTCAATTTCTTTCCTTTGCAATTATTGATTATTTATGTAGGGAAGAAAATTCTGAGTCAGTTTAATTTTTCGACACGAAGATTTCAAAGTGTTTAAATAAACAATTACCAAGGTGCATTTTTTGTTTTTATTATATTTAAAACTCCCACCGACAGAGCTCCCATAGACTAATGGCTAGAGTGTTAGGCTTCCAAGCGAGTGGCCCTGGGTTCGAGTCCCAGCCTGAACGAAAATCTTCAATGTATACTTTTAGTTTCTAATTTGAAATTTCTTCTTCTTTTTTTTAAAATTTTTCTCTTTTGCGAATATTGATTATTTATGTAGGGAGAAAAATTCTGAGTCAGTTTAATTATTCGACCTGTAAATTTCAAAGTGTTTGAATCAATAATTACCGAGGTGCATTTTTTGTTTTTATTATATTTAAGACTTCCATCGACAGAGCTCCGATAGCCTAATGGCTAGACCGTTGGGTTCCTAGCGCGTG
Organism: Uloborus diversus; assembly: GCF_026930045.1. Classification (NCBI taxonomy): domain Eukaryota; kingdom Metazoa; phylum Arthropoda; class Arachnida; order Araneae; family Uloboridae; genus Uloborus; species Uloborus diversus. The sequence continues at coordinate 35,568 of NW_026557817.1, forward strand.
GTACTGGGTTCGAGTCCCGGCCGGAAAGGAAATCTTAAATGCAAATATTTTTTTCTAATTTTATAATTCTTTTTTTTTATTTTTCCCTTTTGCGAAGTCAGTCAGTCAGTCTGACAGTCAATCAGTCAAGCACTCAGTCATTCAGTCTCAGTCAGTCAGTCCAGTCAGTCAGTCACTCAGTCAGTCAGTTAGTCCTTCAGCCAGTCAGTCAAGCAGTCAGTCATTTAGTCTCAGTCAGTCAGTCATTCAGTCAGGCAGTCAGTCAGTCAGTCAGTCGGTCAGTCCTGTGCAGTCAGTTAGTCACTAAAGCAGTCAGTCAGTCTCAGTCAGTCAGTCAGTCAGTCAGTCAGTCCAGTCCAGTCTCAGTCAGTCAGTCAGTCAGTCTCGGTCAGTCAGTCAGTCAGTCATTCAGTCAGTCAGTCAGTCAGGCAGTCAGTCAGTCGGTCAGCCTTATTCAGTCAGTCTCTCAGTCAGTCAGTCAGTCAGCCTTATTCAGTCAGTCTGTCAGTCATCCTTATTCAGTCAGTCTGTCAGTCAGTCAGTCGGTCAGTCCTGTCCAGTCAGTTAGTCAGTCAAGCAGTCAGTCAGGTAGTCAAGCAGTCAGTCAGTCAGTGTCAGTCAGTCATTTAGTCATTCAATCAGTCAGTGAAATAGCCAGTCAGAGAGTCAAGCAGTCAGTCAGTCAGTCTCAGTCAGTCAGTCAGTCAGTCAGTCCAGTCTCAGTCAGTCAGGCAGTTAGTCAGTCAGTCTCGGTCAGTCAGTGAGTCAGTCAGTCAGTATCAGTCAGTCAGTGAGTCAGTCTGTCAGTCAGGCAGTATCAGTCAGGCAGTAAGACTCCGCTCGACAGAACTCCGATAGCCTAATTTCTAGACCGCTGGTCTTCCAAGCGAGTGGCCTGGGTTCGAGTCCCAGCCGGAGCGAATATCTTCAATGTATATATTTCTTTTCTAATTTGAAAATTCTTTTTTTTTCAATTTCTTTCCTTTGCAATTATTGATTATTTATGTAGGGAAGAAAATTCTGAGTCAGTTTAATTTTTCGACACGAAGATTTCAAAGTGTTTAAATAAACAATTACCAAGGTGCATTTTTTGTTTTTATTATATTTAAAACTCCCACCGACAGAGCTCCCATAGACTAATGGCTAGAGTGTTAGGTTTCCAAGCGAGTGGCCCTGGGTTCGAGTCCCAGCCTGAACGAAAATCTTCAATGTATACTTTTAGTTTCTAATTTGAAATTTCTTCTTCTTTTTTTTTTAATTTTTCTCTTTTGCGAATATTGATTATTTATGTAGGGAGAAAAATTCTGAGTCAGTTTAATTATTCGACCTGTAAATTTCAAAGTGTTTGAATCAATAATTACCAAGGTGCATTTTTTGTTTTTATTATATTTAAGACTTCCATCGACAGAGCTCCGCTAGCCTAATGGCTAGACCGTTGGGTTCCAAGCGCGTGGTACTGGGTTCGAGTCCCGGCCGGAACGAAAATCTTCCATGTATATATTTCTCTTCTAATTTGAAGATTCCTTTTTTTTTCAATTTCTTTCTTTTGCAAATATGGATTATTTATGTACGGAAGAAATTTCTGAGTCAGTTTAATCATTCGACCTTTAGATTTCAAAGATTTTAGATCAATAATTACTAAGGTGCATTTTTTGTTTTTATTATAATTAAGACACCGATCAACAGAGATCCGATAGTATATTGGCGAGAGCGTTGGGCTTCCATGAGTGTCGCCCTGGGTTCAAATCCCAGCCGGAAAGGAAATCTTAATCGCAAATATTTTTTTCTAATTTTATAATTCTTTTTTTTTTATTTTTCCCTTTTGCGAAGTCAGTCAGTCAGTCTGACAGTCAATCAGTCAAGCACTCAGTCATTCAGTCTCAGTCAGTCAGTCCAGTCAGTCAGTCACTCAGTCAGTCAGTTAGTCCTTCAGCCAGTCAGTCAAGCAGTCAGTCATTTAGTCTCAGTCAGTCAGTCATTCAGTCAGTCAGTCAGTCAGGCAGTCAGTCAGTCAGTCAGTCGGTCAGTCCTGTGCAGTCAGTTAGTCACTAAAGCAGTCAGTCAGTCTCAGTCAGTCAGTCAGTCAGTCAGTCCAGTCCAGTCTCAGTCAGTCAGTCAGTCAGTCTCGGTCAGTCAGTCTGTCAGTCATTCAGTCAGTCAGTCAGTCATGCAGTCAGTCAGTCGGTCAGCCTTATTCAGTCAGTCTGTCAGTCAGTCAGTCAGTCAGCCTTATTCAGTCAGTCTGTCAGTCATCCTTATTCAGTCAGTCTGTCAGTCAGTCAGTCGGTCAGTCCTGTCCAGTCAGTTAGTCAGTCAAGCAGTCAGTCAGTCAGTGTCAGTCAGTCATTTAGTCATTCAGTCAGTCAGTGAAATATCCAGTCAGAGAGTCAAGCAGTCAGTCAGTCAGTCTCAGTCAGTCAGTTAGTCAGTCAGTCAGTCAGTCAGTCAGTCAGTCCAGTCTCAGTCAGTCAGGCAGTTAGTCAGTCAGTCTCGGTCAGTCAGTGAGTCAGTCAGTCAGTATCAGTCAGTCAGTGAGTCAGTCTGTCAGTCAGGCAGTATCAGTCAGGCAGTAAGACTCCGCTCGACAGAACTCCGATAGCCTAATGGCTAGACCGCTGGTCTTCCAAGCGAGTGGCCTGGGTTCGAGTCCCAGCCGGAGCGAATATCTTCAATGTATATATTTCTTTTCTAATTTGAAAATTCTTTTTTTTTTCAATTTCTTTCCTTTGCAATTATTGATTATTTATGTAGGGAAGAAAATTCTGAGTCAGTTTAATTTTTCGACACGAAGATTTCAAAGTGTTTAAATAAACAATTACCAAGGTGCATTTTTTGTTTTTATTATATTTAAAACTCCCACCGACAGAGCTCCCATAGACTAATGGCTAGAGTGTTAGGCTTCCAAACGAGTGGCCCTGGGTTCGAGTCCCAGCCTGAACGAAAATCTTCAATGTATACTTTTAGTTTCTAATTTGAAATTTCTTCTTCTTTTTTTTAAAATTTTTCTCTTTTGCGAATATTGATTATTTATGTAGGGAGAAAAATTCTGAGTCAGTTTAATTATTCGACCTGTAAATTTCAAAGTGTTTGAATCAATAATTACCGAGGTGCATTTTTTGTTTTTATTATATTTAAGACTTCCATCGACAGAGCTCCGATAGCCTAATGGCTAGACCGTTGGGTTCCTAGCGCGTGGTACTGGGTTCGAGTCCCGGCCGGAAAGGAAATCTTAAATGCAAATATTTTTTTCTAATTTTATAATTCTTTTTTTTTTATTTTTCCCTTTTGCGAAGTCAGTCAGTCAGTCTGACAGTCAATCAGTCAAGCACTCAGTCATTCAGTCTCAGTCAGTCAGTCCAGTCAGTCAGTCACTCAGTCAGTCAGTTAGTCCTTCAGCCAGTCAGTCAAGGAGTCAGTCATTTAGTCTCAGTCAGTCAGTCATTCAGTCAGGCAGTCAGTCAGTCAGTCAGTCGGTCAGTCCTGTGCAGTCAGTTAGTCACTAAAGCAGTCAGTCAGTCTCAGTCAGTCAGTCAGTCAGTCAGTCCAGTCCAGTCTCAGTCAGTCAGTCAGTCAGTCTCGGTCAGTCAGTCAGTCAGTCATTCAGTCAGTCAGTCAGTCAGGCAGTCAGTCAGTCGGTCAGCCTTATTCAGTCAGTCTCTCAGTCAGTCAGTCAGTCAGCCTTATTCAGTCAGTCTGTCAGTCATCCTTATTCAGTCAGTCTGTCAGTCAGTCAGTCGGTCAGTCCTGTCCAGTCAGTTAGTCAGTCAAGCAGTCAGTCAGGTAGTCAAGCAGTCAGTCAGTCAGTGTCAGTCAGTCCTTAAGTCATTCAGTCAGTCAGTGAAATAGCCAGTCAGAGAGTCAAGCAGTCAGTCAGTCAGTCTCAGTCAGTCAGTCAGTCAGTCAGTCCAGTCTCAGTCAGTCAGGCAGTTAGTCAGTCAGTCTCGGTCAGTCAGTGAGTCAGTCAGTCAGTATCAGTCAGTCAGTGAGTCAGTCTGTCAGTCAGGCAGTATCAGTCAGGCAGTAAGACTCCGCTCGACAGAACTCCGATAGCCTAATGGCTAGACCGCTGGTCTTCCAAGCGAGTGGCCTGGGTTTGAGTCCCAGCCGGAGCGAATATCTTCAATGTATATATTTCTTTTCTAATTTGAAAATTCTTTTTTTTTCAATTTCTTTCCTTTGCAATTATTGATTATTTATGTAGGGAAGAAAATTCTGAGTCAGTTTAATTTTTCGACACGAAGATTTCAAAGTGTTTAAATAAACAATTACCAAGGTGCATTTTTTGTTTTTATTATATTTAAAACTCCCACCGACAGAGCTCCCATAGACTAATGGCTAGAGTGTTAGGTTTCCAAGCGAGTGGCCCTGGGTTCGAGTCCCAGCCTGAACGAAAATCTTCAATGTATACTTTTAGTTTCTAATTTGAAATTTCTTCTTCTTTTTTTTTTAATTTTTCTCTTTTGCGAATATTGATTATTTATGTAGGGAGAAAAATTCTGAGTCAGTTTAATTATTCGACCTGTAAATTTCAAAGTGTTTGAATCAATAATTACCAAGGTGCATTTTTTGTTTTTATTATATTTAAGACTTCCATCGACAGAGCTCCGATAGCCTAATGGCTAGACCGTTGGGTTCCAAGCGCGTGGTACTGGGTTCGAGGCCCGGCCGGAACGAAAATCTTCCATGTATATATTTCTCTTCTAATTTGAAGATTCCTTTTTTTTTCGATTTCTTTCTTTTGCAAATATGGATTATTTATATACGGGAGAAATTTCTGAGTCAGTTTCATCATTCGACCTTTAGATTTCAAAGATTTTAGATCAATAATTACTAAGGTGCATTTTTTGTTTTTATTATAATTAAGACACCGATCAACAGAGATCCGATAGTATATTGGCGAGAGCGTTGGGCTTCCATGAGTGTCGCCCTGGGTTCAAATCCCAGCCGGAAAGGAAATCTTAAATGCAAATATTTTTTTCTAATTTTATAATTCTTTTTTTTTTATTTTTCCCTTTTGCGAAGTCAGTCAGTCAGTCTGACAGTCAATCAGTCAAGCACTCAGTCATTCAGTCTCAGTCAGTCAGTCCAGTCAGTCAGTCACTCAGTCAGTCAGTTAGTCCTTCAGCCAGTCAGTCAAGCAGTCAGTCATTTAGTCTCAGTCAGTCAGTCATTCAGTCAGTCAGTCAGTCAGGCAGTCAGTCAGTCAGTCAGTCGGTCAGTCCTGTGCAGTCAGTTAGTCACTAAAGCAGTCAGTCAGTCTCAGTCAGTCAGTCAGTCAGTCAGTCCAGTCCAGTCTCAGTCAGTCAGTCAGTCAGTCTGTCAGTCATTCAGTCAGTCAGTCAGTCATGCAGTCAGTCAGTCGGTCAGCCTTATTCAGTCAGTCTGTCAGTCAGTCAGTCAGTCAGCCTTATTCAGTCAGTCTGTCAGTCATCCTTATTCAGTCAGTCTGTCAGTCAGTCAGTCGGTCAGTCCTGTCCAGTCAGTTAGTCAGTCAAGCAGTCAGTCAGGTAGTCAAGCAGTCAGTCAGTCAGTGTCAGTCAGTCATTTAGTCATTCAGTCAGTCAGTGAAATAGCCAGTCAGAGAGTCAAGCAGTCAGTCAGTCAGTCTCAGTCAGTCAGTTAGTCAGTCAGTCAGTCAGTCAGTCCAGTCTCAGTCAGTCAGGCAGTTAGTCAGTCAGTCTCGGTCAGTCAGTGAGTCAGTCAGTCAGTATCAGTCAGTCAGTGAGTCAGTCTGTCAGTCAGGCAGTATCAGTCAGGCAGTAAGACTCCGCTCGACAGAACTCCGATAGCCTAATGGCTAGACCGCTGGTCTTCCAAGCGAGTGGCCTGGGTTCGAGTCCCAGCCGGAGCGAATATCTTCAATGTATATATTTCTTTTCTAATTTGAAAATTCTTTTTTTTTTTCAATTTCTTTCCTTTGCAATTATTGATTATTTATGTAGGGAAGAAAATTCTGAGTCAGTTTAATTTTTCGACACGAAGATTTCAAAGTGCTTAAATAAACAATTACCAAGGTGCATTTTTTGTTTTTATTATATTTAAAACTCCCACCGACAGAGCTCCCATAGACTAATGGCTAGAGTGTTAGGCTTCCAAACGAGTGGCCCTGGGTTCGAGTCCCAGCCTGAACGAAAATCTTCAATGTATACTTTTAGTTTCTAATTTGAAATTTCTTCTTCTTTTTTTTAAAATTTTTCTCTTTTGCGAATATTGATTATTTATGTAGGGAGAAAAATTCTGAGTCAGTTTAATTATTCGACCTGTAAATTTCAAAGTGTTTGAATCAATAATTACCGAGGTGCATTTTTTGTTTTTATTATATTTAAGACTTCCATCGACAGAGCTCCGATAGCCTAATGGCTAGACCGTTGGGTTCCTAGCGCGTGGTACTGGGTTCGAGTCCCGGCCGGAAAGGAAATCTTAAATGCAAATATTTTTTTCTAATTTTATAATTCTTTTTTTTTTTATTTTTCCCTTTTGCGAAGTCAGTCAGTCAGTCTGACAGTCAATCAGTCAAGCACTCAGTCATTCAGTCTCAGTCAGTCAGTCCAGTCAGTCAGTCACTCAGTCAGTCAGTTAGTCCTTCAGCCAGTCAGTCAAGCAGTCAGTCATTTAGTCTTAGTCAGTCAGTCATTCAGTCAGGCAGTCAGTCAGTCAGTCAGTCGGTCAGTCCTATGCAGTCAGTTAGTCACTAAAGCAGTCAGTCAGTCTCAGTCAGTCAGTCAGTCAGTCAGTCCAGTCCAGTCTCAGTCAGTCAGTCAGTCAGTCTCGGTCAGTCAGTCAGTCAGTCATTCAGTCAGTCAGTCAGTCAGGCAGTCAGTCAGTCGGTCAGCCTTATTCAGTCAGTCTCTCAGTCAGTCAGTCAGTCAGCCTTATTCAGTCAGTCTGTCAGTCATCCTTATTCAGTCAGTCTGTCAGTCAGTCAGTCGGTCAGTCCTGTCCAGTCAGTTAGTCAGTCAAGCAGTCAGTCAGGTAGTCAAGCAGTCAGTCAGTCAGTGTCAGTCAGTCATTTAGTCATTCAGTCAGTCAGTGAAATAGCCAGTCAGAGAGTCAAGCAGTCAGTCAGTCAGTCTCAGTCAGTCAGTCAGTCAGTCAGTCCAGTCTCAGTCAGTCAGGCAGTTAGTCAGTCAGTCTCGGTCAGTCAGTGAGTCAGTCAGTCAGTATCAGTCAGTCAGTGAGTCAGTCTGTCAGTCAGGCAGTATCAGTCAGGCAGTAAGACTCCGCTCGACAGAACTCCGATAGCCTAATGGCTAGACCGCTGGTCTTCCAAGCGAGTGGCCTGGGTTCGAGTCCCAGCCGGAGCGAATATCTTCAATGTATATATTTCTTTTCTAATTTGAAAATTCTTTTTTTTTCAATTTCTTTCCTTTGCAATTATTGATTATTTATGTAGGGAAGAAAATTCTGAGTCAGTTTAATTTTTCGACACGAAGATTTCAAAGTGTTTAAATAAACAATTACCAAGGTGCATTTTTTGTTTTTATTATATTTAAAACTCCCACCGACAGAGCTCCCATAGACTAATGGCTAGAGTGTTAGGTTTCCAAGCGAGTGGCCCTGGGTTCGAGTCCCAGCCTGAACGAAAATCTTCAATGTATACTTTTAGTTTCTAATTTGAAATTTCTTCTTCTTTTTTTTTTAATTTTTCTCTTTTGCGAATATTGATTATTTATGTAGGGAGAAAAATTCTGAGTCAGTTTAATTATTCGACCTGTAAATTTCAAAGTGTTTGAATCAATAATTACCAAGGTGCATTTTTTGTTTTTATTATATTTAAGACTTCCATCGACAGAGCTCCGATAGCCTAATGGCTAGACCGTTGGGTTCCAAGCGCGTGGTACTGGGTTCGAGTCCCGGCCGGAACGAAAATCTTCCATGTATATATTTCTCTTCTAATTTGAAGATTCCTTTTTTTTTCAATTTCTTTCTTTTGCAAATATGGATTATTTATGTACGGAAGAAAATTCTGAGTCAGTTTAATCATTCGACCTTTAGATTTCAAAGATTTTAGATCAATAATTACTAAGGTGCATTTTTTGTTTTTATTATAATTAAGACACCGATCAACAGAGATCCGATAGTATATTGGCGAGAGCGTTGGGCTTCCATGAGTGTCGCCCTGGGTTCAAATCCCAGCCGGAAAGGAAATCTTAAACGCAAATATTTTTTTCTAATTTTATAATTCTTTTTTTTTTATTTTTCCCTTTTGCGAAGTCAGTCAGTCAGTCTGACAGTCAATCAGTCAAGCACTCAGTCATTCAGTCTCAGTCAGTCAGTCCAGTCAGTCAGTCACTCAGTCAGTCAGTTAGTCCTTCAGCCAGTCAGTCAAGCAGTCAGTCATTTAGTCTCAGTCAGTCAGTCATTCAGTCAGTCAGTCAGTCAGGCAGTCAGTCAGTCAGTCAGTCGGTCAGTCCTGTGCAGTCAGTTAGTCACTAAAGCAGTCAGTCAGTCTCAGTCAGTCAGTCAGTTCAGTCCAGTCTCAGTCAGTCAGTCAGTCAGTCTCGGTCAGTCAGTCAGTCAGTCATTCAGTCAGGCAGTCAGTCAGTCGGTCAGCCTTATTCAGTCAGTCTGTCAGTCATCCTTATTCAGTCAGTCTGTCAGTCAGTCAGTCGGTCAGTCCTGTCCAGTCAGTTAGTCAGTCAAGCAGTCAGTCAGGTAGTCAAGCAGCCAGTCAGTCAGTGTCAGTCAGTCATTTAGTCATTCAGTCAGTCAGTGAAATAGCCAGTCAGAGAGTCAAGCAGTCAGTCAGTCAGTCTCAGTCAGTCAGTTAGTCAGTCAGTCAGTCAGTCAGTCAGTCAGTCCAGTCTCAGTCAGTCAGGCAGTTAGTCAGTCAGTCTCGGTCAGTCAGTGAGTCAGTCAGTCAGTATCAGTCAGTCAGTGAGTCAGTCTGTCAGTCAGGCAGTATCAGTCAGGCAGTAAGACTCCGCTCGACAGAACTCCGATAGCCTAATGGCTAGACCGCTGGTCTTCCAAGCGAGTGGCCTGGGTTCGAGTCCCAGCCGGAGCGAATATCTTCAATGAATATATTTCTTTTCTAATTTGAAAATTCTTTTTTTTTCAATTTCTTTCCTTTGCAATTATTGATTATTTATGTAGGGAAGAAAATTCTGAGTCAGTTTAATTTTTCGACACGAAGATTTCAAAGTGTTTAAATAAACAATTACCAAGGTGCATTTTTTGTTTTTATTATATTTAAAACTCCCACCGACAGAGCTCCCATAGACTAATGGCTAGAGTGTTAGGCTTCCAAGCGAGTGGCCCTGGGTTCGAGTCCCAGCCTGAACGAAAATCTTCAATGTATACTTTTAGTTTCTAATTTGAAATTTCTTCTTCTTTTTTTTTTTAATTTTTCTCTTTTGCGAATATTGATTATTTATGTAGGGAGAAAAATTCTGAGTCAGTTTAATTATTCGACCTGTAAATTTCAAAGTGTTTGAATCAATAATTACCAAGGTGCATTTTTTGTTTTTATTATATTTAAGACTTCCATCGACAGAGCTCCGATAGCCTAATGGCTAGACCGTTGGGTTCCTAGCGCGTGGTACTGGGTTCGAGTCCCGGCCGGAAAGGAAATCTTAAATGCAAATCTTTTTTTCTAATTTTATAATTCTTTTTTTTTTATTTTTCCCTTTTGCGAAGTCAGTCAGTCAGTCAGCCTTATAGTCAAGCACTCAGTCATTCAGTCTCAGTCAGTCAGTCCAGTCAGTCAGTCACTCAGTCAGTCAGTTAGTCCTTCAGCCAGTCAGTCAAGCAGTCAGTCATTTAGTCTCAGTCAGTCAGTCATTCAGTCAGTCAGTCAGTCAGGCAGTCAGTCAGTCAGTCAGTCGGTCAGTCCTGTGCAGTCAGTTAGTCACTAAAGCAGTCAGTCAGTCTCAGTCAGTCAGTCAGTCAGTCAGTCCAGTCCAGTCTCAGTCAGTCAGTCAGTCTCGGTCAGTCAGTCAGTCAGTCATTCAGTCAGTCAGTCAGTCAGGCAGTCAGTCAGTCGGTCAGCCTTATTCAGTCAGTCTGTCAGTCAGTCAGTCAGTCAGCCTTATTCAGTCAGTCTGTCAGTCATCCTTATTCAGTCAGTCTGTCAGTCAGTCAGTCGGTCAGTCCTGTCCAGTCAGTTAGTCAGTCAAGCAGTCAGTCAGGTAGTCAAGCAGTCAGTCAGTCTGTCAGTCAGTCAGTCAGTCAGCCTTATTCAGTTTGTCTGTCAGTCATCCTTATTCAGTCAGTCTGTCAGTCAGTCAGTCGGTCAGTCCTGTCCAGTCAGTTAGTCAGTCAAGCAGTCAGTCAGGTAGTCAAGCAGTCAGTCAGTCAGTGTCAGTCAGTCATTTATTCATTCAGTCAGTCAGTGAAATAGCCAGTCAGAGAGTCAAGCAGTCAGTCAGTCAGTCTCAGTCAGTCAGTTAGTCAGTCAGTCAGTCAGTCAGTCAGTCAGTCCAGTCTCAGTCAGTCAGGCAGTTAGTCAGTCAGTCTCGGTCAGTCAGTGAGTCAGTCAGTCAGTATCAGTCAGTCAGTGAGTCAGTCTGTCAGTCAGGCAGTATCAGTCAGGCAATAAGACTCCGCTCGACAGAACTCCGATAGCCTAATGGCTAGACCGCTGGTCTTCCAAGCGAGTGGCCTGGGTTCGAGTCCCAGCCGGAGCGAATATCTTCAATGTATATATTTATTTTCTAATTTGAAAATTCTTTTTTTTTCAATTTCTCTCCTTTGCAATTATTGATTATTTATGTAGGGAAGAAAATTCTGAGTCAGTTTAATTTTTCGACACGAATATTTCAAAGTGTTTAAATAAACAATTACCAAGGTGCATTTTTTGTTTTTATTATATTTAAAACTCCCACCGACAGAGCTCCCATAGACTAATGGCTAGAGTGTTAGGCTTCCAAGCGAGTGGCCCTGGGTTCGAGCCCCAGCCTGAACGAAAATCTTCAATGTATACTTTTAGTTTCTAATTTGAAATTTCTTCTTCTTTTTTTTTTAATTTTTCTCTTTTGCGAATATGGATTATTTATGTAGGGAGAAAAATTCTGAGTCAGTTTAATTATTCGACCTGTAAATTTCAAAGTGTTTGAATCAATAATTACCAAGGTGCATTTTTTGTTTTTATTATATTTAAGACTTCCATCGACAGAGCTCCGATAGCCTAGTGGCTAGACCGTTGGGTTCCAAGCGCGTGGTACTGGGTTCGAGTCCCGGCCGGAACGAAAATCTTCCATGTATATATTTCTCTTCTAATGTGAAGATTCTTTTTTTTTTTCAATTTCTTTCTTTTGCAAATATGGATTATTTATGTACGGAAGAAAATTCTGAGTCAGTTTAATCATTCGACCTTTAGATTTCAAAGATTTTAGATCAATAATTACTAAGGTGCATTTTTTGTTTTTATTATAATTAAGACACCGATCAACAGAGATCCGATAGTATATTGGCGAGAGCGTTGGGCTTCCATGAGTGTCGCCCTGGGTTCAAATCCCAGCCGGAAAGGAAATCTTAAATGCAAATATTTTTTTCTAATTTTATAATTCTTTTTTTTTATTTTTCCCTTTTGCGAAGTCAGTCAGTCAGTCTGACAGTCAATCAGTCAAGCACTCAGTCATTCTGTCTCAGTCAGTCAGTCCAGTCAGTCAGTCACTCAGTCAGTCAGTCAGTCAGTCAGTCGGTCAGTCCTGTGCAGTCAGTTAGTCACTAAAGCAGTCAGTCAGTCTCAGTCAGTCAGTCAGTCCAGTCCAGTCTCAGTCAGTCAGTCAGTCAGTCTCGGTCAGTCAGTCTGTCAGTCATTCAGTCAGTCAGTCAGTCAGGCAGTCAGTCAGTCGGTCAGCCTTATTCAGTCAGTCAGTCAGTCAGTCAGTCAGTCAGCCTTATTCAGTCAGTCTGTCAGTCAGTCAGTCGGTCAGTCCTGTCCAGTCAGTTAGTCAGTCAAGCAGTCAGTCAGGTAGTCAAGCAGTCAGTCAGTCAGTGTCAGTCAGTCATTTATTCATTCAGTCAGTCAGTGAAATAGCCAGTCAGAGAGTCAAGCAGTCAGTCAGTCAGTCTCAGTCAGTCAGTTAGTCAGTCAGTCAGTCAGTCAGTCAGTCAGTCCAGTCTCAGTCAGTCAGGCAGTTAGTCAGTCAGTCTCGGTCAGTCAGTGAGTCAGTGAGTCAGTATCAGTCAGTCAGTGAGTCAGTCTGTCAGTCAGGCAGTATCAGTCAGGCAGTAAGACTCCGCTCGACAGAACTCCGATAGCCTAATGGCTAGACCGCTGGTCTTCCAAGCGAGTGGCCTGGGTTCGAGTCCCAGCCGGAGCGAATATCTTCAATGTATATATTTCTTTTCTAATTTGAAAATTCTTTTTTTTTTCAATTTCTTTCCTTTGCAATTATTGATTATTTATGTAGGGAAGAAAATTCTGAGTAAGTTTAATTTTTCGACACGAAGATTTCAAAGTGTTTAAATAAACAATTACCAAGGTGCATTTTTTGTTTTTATTATATTTAAAACTCCCTCCGACAGAGCTCCCATAGACTAATGGCTAGAGTGTTAGACTTCCAAGCGAGTGGCCCTGGGTTCGAGTCCCAGCCTGAACGAAAATCTTCAATGTATACTTTTAGTTTCTAATTTGAAATTTCTTCTTCTTTTTTTTTAAATTTTTCTCTTTTGCGAATATTGATTATTTATGTAGGGAGAAAAATTCTGAGTCAGTTTAATTATTCGACCTGTAAATTTCAAAGTGTTTGAATCAATAATTACCAAGGTGCATTTTTTGTTTTTATTATATTTAAGACTTCCATCGACAGAGCTCCGATAGCCTAATGGCTAGACCGTTGGGTTCCTAGCGCGTGGTACTGGGTTCGAGTCCCGGCCGGAAAGGAAATCTTAAATGCAAATATTTTTTTCTAATTTTATAATTCTTTTTTTTTTTATTTTTCCCTTTTGCGAAGTCAGTCAGTCAGTCTGACAGTCAATCAGTCAAGCACTCAGTCCTTCAGTCTCAGTCAGTCAGTCCAGTCAGTCAGTCAGTTAGTCCTTCAGCCAGTCAGTCAAGCAGTCAGTCATTTAGTCTCAGTCAGTCAGTCATTCAGTCAGTCAGGCAGTCAGTCAGTCAGTCAGTCGGTCAGTCCTGTGCAGTCAGTTAGTCACTAAAGCAGTCAGTCAGTCTCAGTCAGTCAGTCAGTCAGTCAGTCCAGTCCAGTCTCAGTCAGTCAGTCAGTCAGTCTCGGTCAGTCAGTCAGTCAGTCATTCAGTCAATCAGTCAGTCAGGCAGTCAGTCAGTCGGTCAACCTTATTCAGTCAGTCTGTCAGTCAGTCAGTCAGTCAGCCTTATTCAGTCAGTCTGTCAGTCATCCTTATTCAGTCAGTCTGTCAGTCAGTCAGTCGGTCAGTCCTGTCCAGTCAGTTAGTCAGTCAAGCAGTCAGTCAGGTAGTCAAGCAGTCAGTCAGTCAGTGTCAGTCAGTCATTTAGTCATTCAGTCAGTCAGTGAAATAGCCAGTCAGAGAGTCAAGCAGTCAGTCAGTCAGTCTCAGTCAGTCAGTTAGTCAGTCAGTCAGTCAGTCAGTCAGTCAGTCCAGTCTCAGTCAGTCAGGCAGTTAGTCAGTCAGTCTCGGTCAGTCAGTGAGTCAGTCAGTCAGTATCAGTCAGTCAGTGAGTCAGTCTGTCAGTCAGGCAGTATCAGTCAGGCAGTAAGACTCCGCTCGACAGAACTCCGATAGCCTAATGGCTAGACCGCTGGTCTTGCAAGCGAGTGGCCTGGGTTCGAGTCCCAGCCGGAGCGAATATCTTCAATGAATATATTTCTTTTCTAATTTGAAAATTCTTTTTTTTTTCAATTTCTTTCCTTTGCAATTATTGATTATTTATGTAGGGAAGAAAATTCTGAGTCAGTTTAATTTTTCGACACGAAGATTTCAAAGTGTTTAAATAAACAATTACCAAGGTGCATTTTTTGTTTTTATTATATTTAAAACTCCCACCGACAGAGCTCCCATAGACTAAAGGCTAGAGTGTTAGGCTTCCAAGCGAGTGGCCCTGGGTTCGAGTCCCAGCCTGAACGAAAATCTTCAATGTATACTTTTAGTTTCTAATTTGAAATTTCTTCTTCTTTTTTTTTTTAATTTTTCTCTTTTGCGAATATTGATTATTTATGTAGGGAGAAAAATTCTGAGTCAGTTTAATCATTCGACCTTTAGATTTCAAAGATTTTAGATCAATAATTACTAAGGTGCATTTTTTGTTTTTATTATAATTATGACACCGATCAACAGAGATCCGATAGTATATTGGCGAGAGCGTTGGGCTTCCATGAGTGTCGCCCTGGGTTCAAATCCCAGCCGGAAAGGAAATCTTAAATGCAAATATTTTTTTCTAATTTTATAATTCTTTTTTTTTTATTTTTCCCTTTTGCGAAGTCAGTCAGTCAGTCTGACAGTCAATCAGTCAAGCACTCAGTCATTCTGTCTCAGTCAGTCAGTCCAGTCAGTCAGTCACTCAGTCAGTCAGTTAGTCCTTCAGCCAGTCAGTCAAGCAGTCAGTCATTTAGTCTCAGTCAGTCAGTCATTCAGTCAGTCAGTCAGTCAGGCAGTCAGTCAGTCAGTCAGTCGGTCAGTCCTGTGCAGTCAGTTAGTCACTAAAGCAGTCAGTCAGTCTCAGTCAGTCAGTCAGTCAGTCAGTCCAGTCCAGTCTCAGTCAGTCAGTCAGTCAGTCTCGGTCAGTCAGTCTGTCAGTCATTCAGTCAGTCAGTCAGTCAGGCAGTCAGTCAGTCGGTCAGCCTTATTCAGTCAGTCTGTCAGTCAGTCAGTCAGTCAGCCTTATTCAGTCAGTCTGTCAGTCATCCTTATTCAGTCAGTCTGTCAGTCAGTCAGTCGGTCAGTCCTGTCCAGTCAGTTAGTCAGTCAAGCAGTCAGTCAGGTAGTCAAGCAGTCAGTCAGTCAGTGTCAGTCAGTCATTTATTCATTCAGTCAGTCAGTGAAATAGCCAGTCAGAGAGTCAAGCAGTCAGTCAGTCAGTCTCAGTCAGTCAGTTAGTCAGTCAGTCAGTCAGTCAGTCAGTCAGTCCAGTCTCAGTCAGTCAGGCAGTTAGTCAGTCAGTCTCGGTCAGTCAGTGAGTCAGTATCAGTCAGTCAGTGAGTCAGTCTGTCAGTCAGGCAGTATCAGTCAGGCAGTAAGACTCCGCTCGACAGAACTCCGATAGCCTAATGGCTAGACCGCTGGTCTTCCAAGCGAGTGGCCTGGGTTCGAGTCCCAGCCGGAGCGAATATCTTCAATGTATATATTTCTTTTCTAATTTGAAAATTCTTTTTTTTTTCAATTTCTTTCCTTTGCAATTATTGATTATTTATGTAGGGAAGAAAATTCTGAGTAAGTTTAATTTTTCGACACGAAGATTTCAAAGTGTTTAAATAAACAATTACCAAGGTGCATTTTTTGTTTTTATTATATTTAAAACTCCCACCGACAGAGCTCCCATAGACTAATGGCTAGAGTGTTAGGCTTCCAAGCGAGTGGCCCTGGGTTCGAGTCCCAGCCTGAACGAAAATCTTCAATGTATACTTTTAGTTTCTAATTTGAAATTTCTTCTTCTTTTTTTTTAAATTTTTCTCTTTTGCGAATATTGATTATTTATGTAGGGAGAAAAATTCTGAGTCAGTTTAATTATTCGACCTGTAAATTTCAAAGTGTTTGAATCAATAATTACCAAGGTGCATTTTTTGTTTTTATTATATTTAAGACTTCCATCGACAGAGCTCCGATAGCCTAATGGCTAGACCGTTGGGTTCCTAGCGCGTGGTACTGGGTTCGAGTCCCGGCCGGAAAGGAAATCTTAAATGCAAATATTTTTTTCTAATTTTATAATTCTTTTTTTTTTATTTTTCCCTTTTGCGAAGTCAGTCAGTCAGTCTGACAGTCAATCAGTCAAGCACTCAGTCCTTCAGTCTCAGTCAGTCAGTCCAGTCAGTCAGTCACTCAGTCAGTCAGTTAGTCCTTCAGCCAGTCAGTCAAGCAGTCAGTCATTTAGTCTCAGTCAGTCAGTCATTCAGTCAGTCAGGCAGTCAGTCAGTCAGTCAAACGGTCAGTCCTGTGCAGTCAGTTAGTCACTAAAGCAGTCAGTCAGTCTCAGTCAGTCAGTCAGTCAGTCAGTCCAGTCCAGTCTCAGTCAGTCAGTCAGTCAGTCTCGGTCAGTCAGTCTGTCAGTCATTCAGTCAGTCAGTCAGTCAGGCAGTCAGGCAGTCGGTCAGCCTTATTCAGTCAGTCTGTCAGTCAGTCAGTCAGTCAGCCTTATTCAGTCAGTCTGTCAGTCATCCTTATTCAGTCAGTCTGTCAGTCAGTCAGTCGGTCAGTCCTGTCCAGTCAGTTAGTCAGTCAAGCAGTCAGTCAGGTAGTCAAGCAGTCAGTCAGTCAGTGTCAGTCAGTCATTTATTCATTCAGTCAGTCAGTCAGTCTCAGTCAGTCAGTCAGTCAGTCAGTCAGTCCAGTCTCAGTCAGTCAGGCAGTTAGTCAGTCAGTCTCGGTCAGTCAGTGAGTCAGTGAGTCAGTATCAGTCAGTCAGTGAGTCAGTCTGTCAGTCAGGAAGTATCAGTCAGGCAGTAAGACTCCGCTCGACAGAACTCCGATAGCCTAATGGCTAGACCGCTGGTCTTCCAAGCGAGTGGCCTGGGTTCGAGTCCCAGCCGGAGCGAATATCTTCAATGTATATATTTCTTTTCTAATTTGAAAATTCTTTTTTTTTTCAATTTCTTTCCTTTGCAATTATTGATTATTTATGTAGGGAAGAAAATTCTGAGTCAGTTTAATTTTTCGACACGAAGATTTCAAAGTGTTTAAATAAACAATTACCAAGGTGCATTTTTTGTTTTTATTATATTTAAAACTCCCACCGACAGAGCTCCCATAGACTAATGGCTAGAGTGTTAGGTTTCCAAGCGAGTGGCCCTGGGTTCGAGTCCCAGCCTGAACGAAAATCTTCAATGTATACTTTTAGTTTCTAATTTGAAATTTCTTCTTCTTTTTTTTTTAATTTTTCTCTTTTGCGAATATTGATTATTTATGTAGGGAGAAAAATTCTGAGTCAGTTTAATTATTCGACCTGTAAATTTCAAAGTGTTTGAATCAATAATTACCAAGGTGCATTTTTTGTTTTTATTATATTTAAGACTTCCATCGACAGAGCTCCGATAGCCTAATGGCTAGACCGTTGGGTTCCAAGCGCGTGGTACTGGGTTCGAGTCCCGGCCGGAACGAAAATCTTCAATGTATATATTTCTTTTCTAATTTGAAAATTCTTTTTTTTTTCAATTTCTTTCCTTTGCAATTATTGATTATTTATGTAGGGAAGAAAATTCTGAGTAAGTTTAATTTTTCGACACGAAGATTTCAAAGTGTTTAAATAAACAATTACCAAGGTGCATTTTTTGTTTTTATTATATTTAAAACTCCCTCCGACAGAGCTCCCATAGACTAATGGCTAGAGTGTTAGACTTCCAAGCGAGTGGCCCTGGGTTCGAGTCCCAGCCTGAACGAAAATCTTCAATGTATACTTTTAGTTTCTAATTTGAAATTTCTTCTTCTTTTTTTTTAAATTTTTCTCTTTTGCGAATATTGATTATTTATGTAGGGAGAAAAATTCTGAGTCAGTTTAATTATTCGACCTGTAAATTTCAAAGTGTTTGAATCAATAATTACCAAGGTGCATTTTTTGTTTTTATTATATTTAAGACTTCCATCGACAGAGCTCCGATAGCCTAATGGCTAGACCGTTGGGTTCCTAGCGCGTGGTACTGGGTTCGAGTCCCGGCCGGAAAGGAAATCTTAAATGCAAATATTTTTTTCTAATTTTATAATACTTTTTTTTTTTATTTTTCCCTTTTGCGAAGTCAGTCAGTCAGTCTGACAGTCAATCAGTCAAGCACTCAGTCCTTCAGTCTCAGTCAGTCAGTCCAGTCAGTCAGTCAGTTAGTCCTTCAGCCAGTCAGTCAAGCAGTCAGTCATTTAGTCTCAGTCAGTCAGTCATTCAGTCAGTCAGGCAGTCAGTCAGTCAGTCAGTCGGTCAGTCCTGTGCAGTCAGTTAGTCACTAAAGCAGTCAGTCAGTCTCAGTCAGTCAGTCAGTCAGTCAGTCCAGTCCAGTCTCAGTCAGTCAGTCAGTCAGTCTCGGTCAGTCAGTCAGTCAGTCATTCAGTCAATCAGTCAGTCAGGCAGTCAGTCAGTCGGTCAACCTTATTCAGTCAGTCTGTCAGTCAGTCAGTCAGTCAGCCTTATTCAGTCAGTCTGTCAGTCATCCTTATTCAGTCAGTCTGTCAGTCAGTCAGTCGGTCAGTCCTGTCCAGTCAGTTAGTCAGTCAAGCAGTCAGTCAGGTAGTCAAGCAGTCAGTCAGTCAGTGTCAGTCAGTCATTTAGTCATTCAGTCAGTCAGTGAAATAGCCAGTCAGAGAGTCAAGCAGTCAGTCAGTCAGTCTCAGTCAGTCAGTTAGTCAGTCAGTCAGTCAGTCAGTCAGTCAGTCCAGTCTCAGTCAGTCAGGCAGTTAGTCAGTCAGTCTCGGTCAGTCAGTGAGTCAGTCAGTCAGTATCAGTCAGTCAGTGAGTCAGTCTGTCAGTCAGGCAGTATCAGTCAGGCAGTAAGACTCCGCTCGACAGAACTCCGATAGCCTAATGGCTAGACCGCTGGTCTTGCAAGCGAGTGGCCTGGGTTCGAGTCCCAGCCGGAGCGAATATCTTCAATGAATATATTTCTTTTCTAATTTGAAAATTCTTTTTTTTTTCAATTTCTTTCCTTTGCAATTATTGATTATTTATGTAGGGAAGAAAATTCTGAGTCAGTTTAATTTTTCGACACGAAGATTTCAAAGTGTTTAAATAAACAATTACCAAGGTGCATTTTTTGTTTTTATTATATTTAAAACTCCCACCGACAGAGCTCCCATAGACTAATGGCTAGAGTGTTAGGCTTCCAAGCGAGTGGCCCTGGGTTCGAGTCCCAGCCTGAACGAAAATCTTCAATGTATACTTTTAGTTTCTAATTTGAAATTTCTTCTTCTTTTTTTTTTTAATTTTTCTCTTTTGCGAATATTGATTATTTATGTAGGGAGAAAAATTCTGAGTCAGTTTAATCATTCGACCTTTAGATTTCAAAGATTTTAGATCAATAATTACTAAGGTGCATTTTTTGTTTTTATTATAATTAAGACACCGATCAACAGAGATCCGATAGTATATTGGCGAGAGCGTTGGGCTTCCATGAGTGTCGCCCTGGGTTCAAATCCCAGCCGGAAAGGAAATCTTAAATGCAAATATTTTTTTCTAATTTTATAATTCTTTTTTTTTTATTTTTCCCTTTTGCGAAGTCAGTCAGTCAGTCTGACAGTCAATCAGTCAAGCACTCAGTCATTCAGTCTCAGTCAGTCAGTCCAGTCAGTCAGTCACTCAGTCAGTCAGTTAGTCCTTCAGCCAGTCAGTCAAGCAGTCAGTCATTTAGTCTCAGTCAGTCAGTCAGTCAGTCAGTCAGGCAGTCAGTCAGTCAGTCATTTGGTCAGTCCTGTGCAGTCAGTTAGTCACTAAAGCAGTCAGTCAGTCTCAGTCAGTCAGTCAGTCAGTCAGTCCAGTCCAGTCTCAGTCAGTCAGTCAGTCAGTCTCGGTCAGTCAGTCAGTCAGTCATTCAGTCAGTCAGTCAGTCACTCTCGGTCAGTCAGTCAGTCAGTCATTCAGTCAGTCAGTCAGTCAGTCTCGGTCAGTCAGTCAGTCAGTCAGGCAGTCAGTCAGTCGGTCAGCCTTATTCAGTCAGTCTGTCAGTCAGTCAGTCAGTCAGCCTTATTCAGTCAGTCTGTCAGTCATCCTTATTCAGTCAGTTTTTCAGTCAGTCAGTCGGTCAGTCCTGTCCAGTCAGTTAGTCAGTCAAGCAGTCAGTCAGGTAGTCAAGCAGTCAGTCAGTCAGTGTCAGTCAGTCATTTAGTCATTCAGTCAGTCAGTGAAATAGCCAGTCAGAGAGTCAAGCAGTCAGTCAGTCAGTCTCAGTTAGTCAGTCAGTCAGTCAGTCAGTCAGTCAGTCCAGTCTCAGTCAGTCAGGCAGTTAATCAGTCAGTCTCGGTCAGTCAGTGAGTCAGTCAGTCAGTATCAGTCAGTCAGTGAGTCAGTCTGTCAGTCAGGCAGTATCAGTCAGGCAGTAAGACTCCGCTCGACAGAACTCCGATAGCTTAATGGCTAGACCGCTGGTCTTCCAAGCGAGTGGCCTGGGTTCGAGTCCCAGCCGGAGCGAATATCTTCAATGTATATATTTCTTTTCAAATTTGAAAATTCTTTTTTTTTTCAATTTCTTTCCTTTGCAATTATTGATTATTTATGTAGGGAAGAAAATTCTGAGTCAGTTTAATTTTTCGACACGAAGATTTAAAAGTGTTTAAATAAACAATTACCAAGGTGCATTTTTTGTTTTTATTATATTTAAAACTCCCACCGACAGAGCTCCCATAGACTAATGGCTAGAGTGTTAGGCTTCCAAGCGAGTGGCCCTGGGTTCGAGTCCCAGCCTGCACGAAAATCTTCAATGTATACTTTTAGTTTCTAATTTGAAATTTCTTCTTCTTTTTTTTTAATTTTTCTCTTTTGCGAATATTGATTATTTATGTAGGGAGAAAAATTCTGAGTCAGTTTAATTATTCGACCTGTAAATTTCAAAGTGTTTGAATCAATAATTACCAAGGTGCATTTTTTGTTTTTATTATATTTAAGACTTCCATCGACAGAGCTCCGATAGCCTAATGGCTAGACCGTTGGGTTCCTAGCGCGTGGTACTGGGTTCGAGTCCCGGCCGGAAAGGAAATCTTAAATGCAAATATTTTTTTCTAATTTTATAATTCTTTTTTTTTTATTTTTCCCTTTTGCGAAGTCAGTCAGTCAGTCTGACAGTCAATCAGTCAAGCACTCAGTCAATCAGTCTCAGTCAGTCAGTCCAGTCAGTCAGTCACTCAGTCAGTTAGTTAGTCCTTCAGCCAGTCAGTCAAGCAGTCAGTCATTTAGTCTCAGTCAGTCAGTCATTCAGTCAGTCAGTCAGTCAGGCAGTCAGTCAGTCAGTCAGTCAGGCAGTCAGTCAGTCAGTCGGTCGGTCAGTCCTGTGCAGTCAGTTAGTCACTAAAGTAGTCAGTCAGTCTCAGTCAGTCAGTCAGTCAGTCAGTCCAGTCCAGTCTCAGTCAGTCAGTCAGTCAGTCTCGGTCAGTCAGTCAGTCAGTCATTCAGTCAGTCAGTCAGTCAGGCAGTCAGTCAGTCGGTCAGCCTTATTCAGTCAGTCTGTCAGTCAGTCAGTCAGTCAGCCTTATTCAGTCAGTCTGTCAGTCATCCTTATTCAGTCAGTCTGTCAGTCAGTCAGTCGGTCAGTCCTGTCCAGTCAGTTAGTCAGTCAAGCAGTCAGTCAGGTAGTCAAGCAGTCAGTCAGTCAGTGTCAGTCAGTCATTTAGTCATTCAGTCAGTCAGTGAAATAGCCAGTCAGAGAGTCAAGCAGTCAGTCAGTCAGTCTCAGTCAGTCAGTTAGTCAGTCAGTCAGTCAGTCAGTCAGTCAGTCCAGTCTCAGTCAGTCAGGCAGTTAGTCAGTCAGTCTCGGTCAGTCAGTGAGTCAGCCAGTCAGTATCAGTCAGTCAGTGAGTCAGTCTGTCAGTCAGGCAGTATCAGTCAGGCAGTAAGACTCCGCTTGACAGAACTCCGATAGCCTAATGGCTAGACCCGCTGGTCTCCCAAGCGAGTGGCCTGGGTTCGAGTCCCAGCCGGAGCGAATATCTTCAATGTATATATTTCTTTTCTAATTTGAAAATTCTTTTTTTTTTCAATTTCTTTCCTTTGCAATTATTGATTATTTATGTAGGGAAGAAAATTCTGAGTCAGTTTAATTTTTCGACACGAAGATTTCAAAGTGTTTAAATAAACAATTACCAAGGTGCATTTTTTGTTTTTATTATATTTAAAACTCCCACCGACAGAGCTCCCATAGACTAATGGCTAGAGTGTTAGGCTTCCAAGCGAGTGGCCCTGGGTTCGAGTCCCAGCCTGAACGAAAATCTTCAATGTATACTTTTAGTTTCTAATTTGAAATTTCTTCTTCTTTTTTTTTTTAATTTTTCTCTTTTGCGAATATTGATTATTTATGTAGGGAGAAAAATTCTGAGTCAGTTTAATCATTCGACCTTTAGATTTCAAAGATTTTAGATCAATAATTACTAAGGTGCATTTTTTGTTTTTATTATAATTATGACACCGATCAACAGAGATCCGATAGTATATTGGCGAGAGCGTTGGGCTTCCATGAGTGTCGCCCTGGGTTCAAATCCCAGCCGGAAAGGAAATCTTAAATGCAAATATTTTTTTCTAATTTTATAATTCTTTTTTTTTTATTTTTCCCTTTTGCGAAGTCAGTCAGTCAGTCTGACAGTCAATCAGTCAAGCACTCAGTCATTCAGTCTCAGTCAGTCAGTCCAGTCAGTCAGTCACTCAGTCAGTTAGTTAGTCCTTCAGCCAGTCAGTCAAGCAGTCAGTCATTTAGTCTCAGTCAGTCAGTCATTCAGTCAGTCAGTCAGTCAGGCAGTCAGTCAGTCAGTCAGTCAGGCAGTCAGTCAGTCAGTCGGTCGGTCAGTCCTGTGCAGTCAGTTAGTCACTAAAGTAGTCAGTCAGTCAGTCAGTCAGTCAGTCCAGTCCAGTCTCAGTCAGTCAGTCAGTCAGTCTCGGTCAGTCAGTCAGTCAGTCATTCAGTCAGTCAGTCAGTCAGGCAGTCAGTCAGTCGGTCAGCCTTATTCAGTCAGTCTGTCAGTCAGTCAGTCAGTCAGCCTTATTCAGTCAGTCTGTCAGTCATCCTTATTCAGTCAGTCTGTCAGTCAGTCAGTCGGTCAGTCCTGTCCAGTCAGTTAGTCAGTCAAGCAGTCAGTCAGGTAGTCAAGCAGTCAGTCAGTCAGTGTCAGTCAGTCATTTAGTCATTCAGTCAGTCAGTGAAATAGCCAGTCAGAGAGTCAAGCAGTCAGTCAGTCAGTCTCAGTCAGTCAGTTAGTCAGTCAGTCAGTCAGTCAGTCCAGTCAGTCCAGTCTCAGTCAGTCAGGCAGTTAGTCAGTCAGTCTCGGTCAGTCAGTGAGTCAGCCAGTCAGTATCAGTCAGTCAGTGAGTCAGTCTGTCAGTCAGGCAGTATCAGTCAGGCAGTAAGACTCCGCTTGACAGAACTCCGATAGCCTAATGGCTAGACCGCTGGTCTCCCAAGCGAGTGGCCTGGGTTCGAGTCCCAGCCGGAGCGAATATCTTCAATGTATATATTTCTTTTCTAATTTGAAAATTCTTTTTTTTTCAATTTCTTTCCTTTGCAATTATTGATTATTTATGTAGGGAAGAAAATTCTGAGTCAGTTTAATTTTTCGACACGAAGATTTCAAAGTGTTTAAATAAACAATTACCAAGGTGCATTTTTTGTTTTTATTATATTTAAAACTCCCACCGACAGAGCTCCCATAGACTAATGGCTAGAGTGTTAGGCTTCCAAGCGAGTGGCCCTGGGTTCGAGTCCCAGCCTGAACGAAAATCTTCAATGTATACTTTTAGTTTCTAATTTGAAATTTCTTCTTCTTTTTTTTTTTAATTTTTCTCTTTGCGAATATTGATTATTTATGTAGGGAGAAAAATTCTGAGTCAGTTTAATCATTCGACCTTTAGATTTCAAAGATTTTAGATCAATAATTACTAAGGTGCATTTTTTGTTTTTATTATAATTATGACACCGATCAACAGAGATCCGATAGTATATTGGCGAGAGCGTTGGGCTTCCATGAGTGTCGCCCTGGGTTCAAATCCCAGCCGGAAAGGAAATCTTAAATGCAAATATTTTTTTCTAATTTTATAATTCTTTTTTTTTTTATTTTTCCCTTTTGCGAAGTCAGTCAGTCAGTCTGACAGTCAATCAGTCAAGCACTCAGTCATTCAGTCTCAGTCAGTCAGTCCAGTCAGTCAGTCACTCAGTCAGTTAGTTAGTCCTTCAGCCAGTCAGTCAAGCAGTCAGTCATTTAGTCTCAGTCAGTCAGTCATTCAGTCAGTCAGTCAGTCAGGCAGTCAGTCAGTCAGTCAGTCAGGCAGTCAGTCAGTCAGTCGGTCGGTCAGTCCTGTGCAGTCAGTTAGTCACTAAAGTAGTCAGTCAGTCAGTCAGTCAGTCAGTCCAGTCCAGTCCTCAGTCAGTCAGTCAGTCAGTCTCGGTCAGTCAGTCAGTCAGTCATTCAGTCAGTCAGTCAGTCAGGCAGTCAGTCAGTCGGTCAGCCCTTATTCAGTCAGTCTGTCAGTCAGTCAGTCAGTCAGCCTTATTCAGTCCAGTCTGTCAGTCATCCTTATTCAGTCAGTCTGTCAGTCAGTCAGTCGGTCAGTCCTGTCCAGTCAGTTAGTCAGTCAAGCAGTCAGTCAGGTAGTCAAGCAGTCAGTCAGTCAGTGTCAGTCAGTCATTTAGTCATTCAGTCAGTCAGTGAAATAGCCAGTCAGAGAGTCAAGCAGTCAGTCAGTCAGTCTCAGTCAGTCAGTTAGTCAGTCAGTCAGTCAGTCAGTCAGTCAGTCCAGTCTCAGTCAGTCAGGCAGTTAGTCAGTCAGTCTCGGTCAGTCAGTGAGTCAGCCAGTCAGTATCAGTCAGTCAGTGAGTCAGTCTGTCAGTCAGGCAGTATCAGTCAGGCAGTAAGACTCCGCTTGACAGAACTCCGATAGCCTAATGGCTAGACCGCTGGTCTCCCAAGCGAGTGGCCTGGGTTCGAGTCCCAGCCGGAGCGAATATCTTCAATGTATATATTTCTTTTCTAATTTGAAAATTCTTTTTTTTTTCAATTTCTTTCCTTTGCAATTATTGATTATTTATGTAGGGAAGAAAATTCTGAGTCAGTTTAATTTTTCGACACGAAGATTTCAAAGTGTTTAAATAAACAATTACCAAGGTGCATTTTTTTGTTTTTATTATATTTAAAACTCCCACCGACAGAGCTCCGATAGCCAAATGGCTAGACCGTTGGGCTCCTAGCGCGTGGTACTGGGTTCGAGTCCCGGCCGGAAAGGAAATCTTAATGCAAATATTTTTTCTAATTTTATAATTCTTTTTTTTTATTTTTCCCTTTTGCGAAGTCAGTCAGTCAGTCTGACAGTCAATCAGTCAAGCACTCAGTCATTCAGTCTCAGTCAGTCAGTCCAGTCAGTCAGTCACTCAGTCAGTCAGTTAGTCCTTCAGCCAGTCAGTCAAGCAGTCTGTCATTTAGTCTCAGTCAGTCAGTCATTCAGTCAGTCAGTCAGTCAGGCAGTGAGTCAGTCAGTCAGTCGGTCAGTCCTGTGCAGTCAGTTAGTCACTAAAGCAGTCAGTCAGTCTCAGTCAGTCAGTCAGTCAGTCAGTCCAGTCCAGTCTCAGTCAGTCAGTCAGTCAGTCTCGGTCAGTCAGTCAGTCAGTCAGTCAGTCATTCAGTCAGTCAGGCAGTCAGTCAGTCGGTCAGCCTTATTCAGTCAGTCTGTCAGTCAGTCAGTCAGTCAGCCTTATTCAGTCAGTCTGTCAGTCATCCTTATTCAGTCAGTCTGTCAGTCAGTCAGTCGGTCAGTCCTGTCCAGTCAGTTAGTCAGTCAAGCAGTCAGTCAGGTAGTCAAGCAGTCAGTCAGTCAGTGTCAGTCAGTCATTTAGTCATTCAGTCAGTCAGTGAAATAGCCAGTCAGAGAGTCAAGCAGTCAGTCAGTCAGTCTCAGTCAGTCAGTCAGTCAGTCAGTCCAGTCTCAGTCAGTCAGGCAGTTAGTCAGTCAGTCTCGGTCAGTCAGTGAGTCAGTCAGTCAGTATCAGTCAGTCAGTGAGTCAGTCTGTCAGTCAGGCAGTATCAGTCAGGCAGTAAGACTCCGCTCGACAGAACTCCGATAGCCTAATTTCTAGACCGCTGGTCTTCCAAGCGAGTGGCCTGGGTTCGAGTCCCAGCCGGAGCGAATAACTTCAATGTATATATTTCTTTTCTAATTTGAAAATTCTTTTTTTTTCAATTTCTTTCCTTTGCAATTATTGATTATTTATGTAGGGAAGAAAATTCTGAGTCAGTTTAATTTTTCGACACGAAGATTTCAAAGTCTTTAAATAAACAATTACCAAGGTGCATTTTT